>NC_092756.1:68884551-68963446 GCF_047496795.1 Chiloscyllium punctatum | reverse complement strand
TAGCAGAGCGCTTTAGGGAACACCTCCAGGACACCCGCACCAATCAACCACACCGCCCCGTGGCCCAACATTTCAACTCCCCCTCCCACTCTGCCGAGGACATGGAGGTCCTGGGCCTCCTTCACTGCCGCTCCCTCACCACCAGACGCCTGGAGGAAGAACGCCTCATCTTCCGCCTCGGAACACTTCAACCCCAGGGCATCAATGTGGACTTCAACAGTTTCCTCATTTCTCCTTCCCCCACCTCACCCTAGTTCTAAACTTGCAGCTCAGGAACTGTCCCCTTGACTTGTCCGGACTGGTCCTACCTGCCTATCTCCTTTTCCACCTATCCACTCCACCCTCTCCTCCTTGACCTATCACCTTCATCTCCTCCCCCACTCACCCATTGTACTCTATGCTACTCTCTCCCCACCCTCCCCCACCCTACCCCACCCTCCCCCACCCTCCTCGAGCTTATCTCTCCACGCTTCAGGCTCACTGCCTTTATTCCTGATGAAGGGCTTTTGCCCGAAACGTCGATTTCGAAGCTCCTTGGATGCTGCCTGAACTGCTGTGCTCTTCCAGCACCAATGATCCAGAGTCCATTCTATAAGTCTCCTCAGGATGTTACAAGTTACAACAAGATCATCTTGTATTTGCTAAACTCGAATGGATATCGGATTAATCTGCTCAACCTTTTTTGTTCCAGGAATGAGTGTAGTGAAGCTTATCTGACTGCTTGTAATGCAATTATATCCTTTTTTCAGATGTGGAGACTGCAAATGAAGTTTCACCAAGGTCCTGTACAGCAGTAAATCACCACTACTTTTAAAGTCCATTCCCCTTGCAATAATTCAGTCTGCTTTCCTAATCAGTTGGAAACTGCATACTAACCCTTGTGATTAATGTACCAGGACACCCAGATCCCTTTGCACATCCAAGTTTTGCAATATTCCTCCATTTATAGAATGAACTCCTATTCTTCCTGTCAAAGTGGACAAGTTCACATTTTCCCATATTCTATCTGCCAATGTTTTCCCCCTACTCCATTAATCCATTAGCAGCATAGATTACTGATTAGCCAACAGAAAGCAGAAAATTGGAATTCATGAATCTTTCTTGAGTTTAAAAGCTAAATCTAGTGGAGTGTCACAGGGCTCAGCAGTGAGGCCTCAATTATTTACTACTCGTATCCATGATTTGGACGTGAGAATTAAATTGAACACTCCTAACCTTCTAACTCTTTCCTTAGCTCTATGACACCCCTGGTTATTAACCTTTCAATTAATGGAAAAAAAATTGCCTTTTTTTTCATTATCTGTGCCATTCATAATCTTATCGACCTCTCAGCCTTGGAAAACAACTGGAGCCTGTCCAATCTTTCCTGATTGCTGGACCCTCCAGCCCTGGCAACATCCTGATAATTCTCCTCTGCACACTCCCTCATGCTATTCCATCCTTGCTGTAGTGTGGTGACCAGAACTGCATACAGTACTCCAGCTGTGGCCAAACCAGCATTTTATAACCTTTCTGCAGTTTTATCCAAGCCTTGGCTAGTTTAGCTAAGTATCCCATATTCTTTCCTTACCATCCTCAGTATCTGTCCTGTTAATATCAGGGATCTGTCGATATACACACCAAGGTCCTTCTGAACTTCAGTACTTTCTAGGGTCCTACTATTTGTAGTGGAATCTCTTCTTAATCCTCCCCAAGCATGTTATACCAGGAAACAGTGACCTTAAAGTGGTGGAAGTTAGCATTCAGTTTGAGAGGGAGGAATGTGGATCAGAAATAAGTGGAGTTAGAAAGGAATGTGGACAGACCTAGCTGGTGTGGCCTTGGAAAGAACTTTAGGAGCAAAGACCGTTGAGGAATATGACAGATTTTTGAGAAAATAGTTAATATTCAGTACAAAGGTACATCTGAGTGAGAAAGAAAGGTTCTCGGAAGGTGATAAACCAACCATGGCTAACCAAGGTTAAGAACAGCATCAAAATTGAAAGGAAAAAAAAATACGATGTGGGAATAATTAGTGGTAAGCCAGAGGATTGGGAAAGTTTTAGAAACCAACAAAAGACAAACAAACTAAAAATGAGAACATAACATTTGAGGGTAAACTTGCAAGTAATATCAAGATGCACAACAAGAGCTTCTATAAATATTAACAAGGAAGATAGTTAACAAAGGACCTTTAGAGAACAAGGCTGAGGAAATAATAATGGGGAGCCAGGAAATGGTAGAGGAATTGAATATATACTTTGCATCACTGTTCACTGTAGGAGATGATAATAGTATTCCAAAATTACTAAATAATCGAGGGACAAAAGGAGGAGAAGGAATAAATAAATACAATATTACAATGAGGTAAACTAAAGGGTGTAAAGACCGATAAGTTCCCTGGACCTGACAAGATGAATTTCAGGATTACAAGAGCGGAAAGGCTAAGTTCGAGCTGTGTGTAGTTCTGGTTGCCATGTAATGGGAAGAATGTGATTACGCTGGAGAGGGTGCGAAGATTCACTAGGATGTTGGCTGGGTCGGAGTATATTCGCTATGGAAAGAGGCTGGGTTATTTTCTTTAAATGGAAATGGCTGAGATGGGTGTGCTGGTGGATGAGATTTGATTATGAATGGTATGGACAGGAGATGAAGTAGTTGTTCGCTTTAGTTGAAGGGTTGATAATAAGGGGCCTTAATGTTAAGGTGAAAGGCAGGAGGTTTAGAGGGTGACCGAGGCAAATAGACACAGAGTAGTATATTTAAGTTTGCTGGGGGAAATGGGAATGCAAGCTGAGAGGAAGACGCAGAGAGAGATAGGCAGGGTAATTGAGTAGACAGCAAAGTGGCAGTGTGGAAGTTTGAGGTTCTTTTGTATGAATAGAAAAATGGAATATTTTAAAAGGTAGTAAACATCTAAATTTTGCCTTTCACAGAACTTGGGTACACTTGTTTCAGGAAAACAAAGTCAGCATGCAGGTACAACAAATATTTTGCTCAGCAAAAGATGTAGCAGCTTGAGTTGCAAGTGAATTGGATCATAAGAAAATGAGGTGTTGCTGCAATAAAGGACTTTGGTGATATCACATCTGGAGTACAGTGTGTAGTTTTGGTCATCATATTTAAGAAATAATAGACTTGCATTGAAGATAGTAATAAAGGTTTATTACATTGGTCCCTGAGATGAGGGGCTAAGTAAATTGTGTATTCTCTAGAGTTTGGAGAAATGAGAGGTGATTTCATTGAGATACTTCAGGGAATTGACAGGGTCGACTCGAAGAGATTGTTTCCACAGGACAATGAACATAAGGACACAGTTTCAGGACAAGGGGCTAATCATTTGGAACTGAGATGAGAAATTCCTTAATTCAAAGGGATTTGAATCTTTGAAGTTCTGTCTCTGAATTGACACTACATCATTGGAAATGTCTAACACCGAGATTGACAGAGTTTTGGTGTTTCAGAATTGGGGATATGGGGAAGTCGAATTGAGACAGAGGGTTAGTCATGGTTTTGTACCATTTGTTCATGGGATGTGGGTGTTGTTAGCTAACCCAGAAATCATTGCCCATTCCCTGTCTATCTGTCTATTAATCTGTCTGTCTTTGTGTATTTTGTTGCAAAATACAGTGAAAAGTGTTACAGCTCTCGTGTCATTTTAAAAGACAGAAAAGTAAACCAAAAAAACAGAACACGATGGCAGAAAAATAAAGAAATAGTGTTTATCTTTGCAGTGTTCTGTCATGGGCCTGGTTTCTAGCCATGAGTCATCTGGAGAAGGTGGTGCTGAGCTATCCTTCTGAACTGCTGCAGTCGTGTGTAGGTAGATGTACGGTTTTAGGAAGGGAGTAACAGAATTTTGACTCGGGAACACTGAAGGAACAACAGTACATTTCCAAATCAGGATGGTGTGTTGCTTCCATGTAACTGCTATCCTTATCCTTCTAGATGGAGAAGTGGTCAGTTTGGATGGTGTTTTTGATGTATGAGGGAGTTACAGGTATATTTCTGCTGCTGAGTGTCAGTAGTGAAGTCAGTGAAAATTGAAGGTAGTAGATGGGCGCCAGTGAAATGGACTGTTTTGCCCTGGAAGTATCGAACTTCTTGAGTATTTTTAGAACTGCACCCATTCAGGCAATTGAGGAATATTCTAATATAGTTGTGACTTGTGTCTTGTTGATGGTGGACAGGCTTTGGAGAGTCAGGGGATGAGTTACTCGCTGCAGAATTCCCACCCTCTGACTTGCTTTTGAGCTTATATGGAATGAGAAAACAGGTTCAAGAGGCTAAATAGTCTTTTTTTTCGTTTCATGTCTATTGTTTTTGCTGTGTTCTGGTCTGAGGTTTGGTCCCCTTCTCCAGGCCATGTACTTGCTGTTGCTTGTGTGACATATCCCAGAATCCTCCATGTCTTTCTCTGGGTGTTTCCATGTCTTGTGACTGCACCTCCTCTCTGCGTGTTAATGTACTCTGCCTGATGATCTCTTTTGTGCATTTACAGGTAACGGGACCTGAAGTAGAGCCATGCCTCTGTTTGGTAATGTCTTCAGTCCGAAGAAGACTCCGCCCCGAAAGTCGGCCTCTCTTTCCAGCTTGCACACAGTACGTTGTAATTTAGACGGAGCGAACAACTTTGACACATCTAGCTGCCGAGAAATGTTAACTTGTGTATTGCCATTCAGATATCACTGTCCATGCAGAATGTGTGCTTTGTATCGGCTTTAATCTCTCATGGCTTGGAGGGAGCATTTGTCGCTCCCAGCTGCATAGTAGGATGGCGATGTGAAACCAAATTGTAGTTGGAGTAAATCATCCAAATCACTAACATTGTACTGATCCAGCCCACTGACTACATGCTATGGTGCATGGACAGAATATGTCTGTGGTGTAGTGGGCTGTCAGTGGCTCTTTGGTCTATTTGCGACAATGGTTTGTTTATTCCAATGAGAGTACTGGTCGTGGGGATGGTGAGTATTGCTGTGTGGAGTGCTGGTCGTGAGGATGGTGAGTATTGCTGTGTGGAGTACTGGTCGTGAGGATGGTGAGTATTGCTGTGTGAGTACTGGTCGTGGGGATGGTGAGTATTGCTGTGTGAGTGCTGGTCGTGAGGATGGTGAGTATTGCTGTGTGAGTGCTGGTCGTGAGGATGGTGAGTATTGCTGTGTGAGTGCTGGTCGTGGAGATGGTGAGTATTGCTGTGTGAGTGCTGGTCGTGAGGATGGTGAGTATTGCTGTGTGAGTGCTGGTCGTGGGGATGGTGAGTATTGCTGTGTGGAGTGCTGGTCGTGGGGATGGTGAGTATTGCTGTGTGGAGTGCTGGTCGTGGGGATGGTGAGTATTGCTGTGTGGAGTGCTGGTCGTGGGGATGGTGAGTATTGCTGTGTGAGTGCTGGTCATGGGGATGGTGAGTATTGCTGTGTGAGTGCTGGTCGTGGGGTTGGTGAGTATTGCTGTGAGAGTGCTGGTCGTGGGGATGGTGAGTATTGCTGTGTGAGTGCTGGTCGTGAGGATGGTGAGTATTGCTGTGTGAGTGCTGGTCGTGGGGATGGTTAGTATTGCTGTGTGAGTGCTGGTCGTGGGGATGGTGAGTATTGCTGTGTGAGTACTGGTCGTGGGGATGGTGAGTATTGCTGTGTGAGTGCTGGTCGTGAGGATGGTGAGTATTGCTGTGTGAGTGCTGGTCGTGAGGATGGTGAGTATTGCTGTGTGAGTGCTGGTCGTGAGGATGTTGAGTATTGCTGTGTGAGTGCTGGTCGTGAGGATGGTGAGTATTGCTGTGTGAGTGCTGGTCGTGGAGATGGTGAGTATTGCTGTGTGAGTGCTGGTCGTGAGGATGGTGAGTATTGCTGTGTGGAGTACTGGTCGTGGGGATGGTGAGTATTGCTGTGTGGAGTACTGGTCGTGGGGATGGTGAGTATTGCTGTGTGAGTGCTGGTCGTGGGGATGGTGAGTATTGCTGTGTGAGTGCTGGTCGTGAGGATGGTGAGTATTGCTGTGTGAGTGCTGGTCGTGAGGATGGTGAGTATTGCTGTGTGAGTGCTGGTCGTGGGAATGGTGAGTATTGCTGTGTGAGTATTGGTCGTGGGGATGGTGAGTATTGCTGTGTGAGTACTGGTCGTGAGGATGGTGAGTAATGCTGTGTGGAGTGCTGGTCGTGGGGATGGTGAGTATTGCTGTGTGGAGTATTGGTCGTGAGGATGGTGAGTATTGCTGTGTGAGTGCTGGTCGTGGGGATGGTGAGTATTGCTGTGTGGAGTGCTGGTCGTGGGGATGGTGAGTATTGCTGTGTGAGTACTGATCGTGGCGATGGTGAGTATTGCTGTGTGGAGTATTGGTCGTGGGGATGGTGAGTATTGCTGTGTGAGTGCTGGTCGTGGGGATGGTGAGTATTGCTGTGTGGAGTGCTGGTCGTGGGGATGGTGAGTATTGCTGTGTGGAGTGCTGGTCGTGGGGATGGTGAGTATTGCTGTGTGGAGTGCTGGTCGTGGGGATGGTGAGTATTGCTGTGTGGAGTGCTGGTCGTGGGGATGGTGAGTATTGCTGTGTGAGTGCTGGTCATGGGGATGGTGAGTATTGCTGTGTGAGTGCTGGTCGTGGGGTTGGTGAGTATTGCTGTGAGAGTGCTGGTCGTGGGGATGGTGAGTATTGCTGTGTGAGTGCTGGTCGTGAGGATGGTGAGTATTGCTGTGTGAGTGCTGGTCGTGGGGATGGTTAGTATTGCTGTGTGAGTGCTGGTCGTGGGGATGGTGAGTATTGCTGTGTGAGTACTGGTCGTGGGGATGGTGAGTATTGCTGTGTGAGTGCTGGTCGTGAGGATGGTGAGTATTGCTGTGTGAGTGCTGGTCGTGAGGATGGTGAGTATTGCTGTGTGAGTGCTGGTCGTGAGGATGTTGAGTATTGCTGTGTGAGTGCTGGTCGTGAGGATGGTGAGTATTGCTGTGTGAGTGCTGGTCGTGGAGATGGTGAGTATTGCTGTGTGAGTGCTGGTCGTGAGGATGGTGAGTATTGCTGTGTGGAGTACTGGTCGTGGGGATGGTGAGTATTGCTGTGTGGAGTACTGGTCGTGGGGATGGTGAGTATTGCTGTGTGAGTGCTGGTCGTGGGGATGGTGAGTATTGCTGTGTGAGTGCTGGTCGTGAGGATGGTGAGTATTGCTGTGTGAGTGCTGGTCGTGAGGATGGTGAGTATTGCTGTGTGAGTGCTGGTCGTGGGAATGGTGAGTATTGCTGTGTGAGTATTGGTCGTGGGGATGGTGAGTATTGCTGTGTGAGTACTGGTCGTGAGGATGGTGAGTAATGCTGTGTGGAGTGCTGGTCGTGGGGATGGTGAGTATTGCTGTGTGGAGTATTGGTCGTGAGGATGGTGAGTATTGCTGTGTGAGTGCTGGTCGTGGGGATGGTGAGTATTGCTGTGTGGAGTGCTGGTCGTGGGGATGGTGAGTATTGCTGTGTGAGTACTGATCGTGGCGATGGTGAGTATGCTGTGTGGAGTGCTGGTCGTGAGGATGGGGAGTATTGCTGTGTGGAGTATTGGTCGTGGGGATGGTGAGTATTGCTGTGTGAGTGCTGATCGTGGGGATGGTGAGTATTGCTGTGTGGAGTATTGGTCGTGGGGATGGTGAGTATTGCTGTGTGAGTGCTGGTCGTGAGGATGGTGAGTATTGCTGTGTGGAGTATTGGTCGTGGGGATGGTGAGTATGCTGTGTGGAGTGCTGGTCGTGAGGATGGTGAGTATTGCTGTGTGAGTACTGGTCGTGGGGATGGTGAGCATTGCTGTGTGAGTGCTGGTCGTGGGGATGGTGAGTATTGCTGTGTGAGTGCTGGTTGTGAGGATGGTGAGTATTGCTGTGTGGAGTTTTGGTCGTGGGGATGGTGAGTATTGCTGTGTGGAGTGCTGGTCGTGGGGATGGTGAGTATTGCTGTGTGGAGTGCTGGTCGTGGGGATGGTGAGTATTGCTGTGTGAGTGCTGGTCGTGAGGATGGTGAGTATTGCTGTGTGAGTGCTGGTCGTGAGGATGGTGAGTATTGCTGTGTGAGTGCTGGTCGTGAGGATGGTGAGTATTGCTGTGTGAGTGCTGGTCGTGGGAATGGTGAGTATTGCTGTGTGGAGTATTGGTCGTGGGGATGGTGAGTATTGCTGTGTGGAGTATTGGTCGTGGGGATGGTGAGTATTGCTGTGTGAGTGCTGGTCGGGAGGATGGTGAGTATTGCTGTGTGGAGTTTTGGTCGTGGGGATGGTGAGTATTGCTGTGTGAGTGCTGGTCGTGAGGATGGTGAGTATTGCTGTGTGAGTGCTGGTCGTGAGGATGGTGAGTATTGCTGTGTGAGTGCTGGTCGTGAGGATGGTGAGTATTGCTGTGTGAGTGCTGGTCGTGGGGATGGTGAGTATTGCTGTGTGAGTGCTGGTCGTGAGGATGGTGAGTATTGCTGTGTGAGTACTGGCCGTGGGGATGGTGAGTATTGCTGTGTGAGTGCTGGTCGTGAGGATGGTGAGTATTGCTGTGTGGAGTGCTGGTCGTGGGGATGGTGAGTATTGCTCTGTGAGTGCTGGTCGTGAGGATGGTGAGTATTGCTGTGTGGAGTGCTGGTCGTGGGGATGGTGAGTATTGCTGTGTGAGTGTTGGTCGTGGGGATGGTGAGTATTGCTGTGTGAGTACTGGTCGTGGGGATGGTGAGTATTGCTGTGTGGAGTATTGGTCGTGGGGATGGTGAGTATTGCTGTGTGAGTGCTGGTCGTGAGGATGGTGAGTATTGCTGTGTGGAATGCTGGTCGTGAGGATGGTGAGTATTGCTGTGTGAGTACTGGTCGTGGGGATGGTGAGTATTGCTGTGTGGAGTATTGGTCGTGGGGATGGTGAGTATTGCTGTGTGAGTGCTGGTCGTGGGGATGGTGAGTATTGCTGTGTGAATGCTGGTCGTGAGGATGGTGAGGATTGCTGTGTGAGTGCTGGTCGTGAGGATGGTGAGTATTGCTGTGTGGAGTGCTGGTCGTGAGGATGGTGAGTATTGCTGTGTGGAGTATTGGTCGTGGGGATGGTGAGTATTGCTGTGTGGAGTATTGGTCGTGGGGATGGTGAGTATTGCTGTGTGAGTGCTGGTCGTGAGGATGGTGCGTATTGCTGTGTGAGTGCTGGTCATGGGGGATGGTGAGTATTGCTGTGTGAGTGCTGGTCGTGGGGATGGTGAGTATTGCTGTGTGAGTGCTGGTCGTGAGGATGGTGAGTATTGCTGTGTGAGTGCTGGTTGTGGGGATGGTGAGTATTGCTGTGTGAGTGCTGGTTGTGGGGATGGTGAGTATTGCTGTGTGAGTGCTGGTCGTGGGGATGGTGAGTATTGCTGTGTGAGTGCTGGTCGTGGGGATGGTGAGTGTTGCTGTGTGGAGTATTGGTCGTGGGGATGGTGAGTATTGCTGTGTGAGTACTGGTCGTGAGGATGGTGAGTAATGCTGTGTGAGTGCTGGTCGTGGGATGGTGAGTATTGCTGTGTGAGTGCTGGTCGTTAGGATGGTGCGTATTGCTGTCTGGAGTATTGGTCGTGGGGATGGTGAGTATTGCTGTGTGGAGTATTGGTCGTGGGGATGGTGAGTATTGGTCGTGAGGATGGTGAGTATTGCTGTGTGGAGTATTGGTCGTGGGGATGGTGAGTATTGCTGTGTGGAGATGGTGAGTATTGCTGTGTGGAGTATTGGTCGTGGGGATGGTGAGTATTGCTGTGTGGAGTATTGGTCGTGGGGATAGTGAGTATTGCTGTGTGAGTGCTGGTCATGGGGATGGTGAGTATTGCTGTGAGTGCTGGTCGTGGGGTTGGTGAGTATTGCAGTGTGGAGTATTGGTCGTGGGGATGGTGAGTATTGCTGTGTGGAGTATTGGACGTGGGGATAGTGAGTATTGCTGTGTGGAGTATTGGTCGTGGGGATGGTGAGTATTGCTGTGTGGAGTATTGGTCGTGGGGATGGTGAGTATTGCTGTGTGAGTGCTGGTCATGGGGATGGTGAGTATTGCTGTGTGGAGTATTGGTCGTGGGGATGGTGAGTATTGCTGTGTGAGTGCTGGTCGTGGGGATGGTGAGTATTGCTGTGTGGAGTATTGGTCGTGGGGATGGTGAGTATTGCTGTGTGAGTGCTGGTCGTGAGGATGGTGAGTATTGCTGTGTGGAGTATTGGTCGTGGGGATGGTGAGTATTGCTGTGTGAGTGCTGGTCGTGAGGATGGTGAGTATTGCTGTGTGGAGTGCTGGTCGTGAGGATGGTGAGTAATGCTGTGTGGAGTGCTGGTCGTGGGGATGGTGAGTATTGCTGTGTGGAGTATTGGTCGTGGGGATGGTGAGTATTGCTGTGTGAGTGCTGGTCGTGAGGATGGTGAGTATTGCTGTGTGGAGTGCTGGTCGTGAGGATGGTGAGTAATGCTGTGTGGAGTGCTGGTCGTGAGGATGGTGAGTATTGCTGTGTGGAGTATTGGTCGTGGGGATGGTGAGTATTGCTGTGTGAGTACTGGTCGTGAGGATGGTGAGTAATGCTGTGTGAGTGCTGGTCGTGGGATGGTGAGTATTGCTGTGTGAGTGCTGGTCGTTAGGATGGTGCGTATTGCTGTCTGGAGTATTGGTCGTGGGGATGGTGAGTATTGCTGTGTGGAGTATTGGTCGTGGGGATGGTGAGTATTGGTCGTGAGGATGGTGAGTATTGCTGTGTGGAGTATTGGTCGTGGGGATGGTGAGTATTGCTGTGTGGAGATGGTGAGTATTGCTGTGTGGAGTATTGGTCGTGGGGATGGTGAGTATTGCTGTGTGGAGTATTGGTCGTGGGGATAGTGAGTATTGCTGTGTGAGTGCTGGTCATGGGGATGGTGAGTATTGCTGTGAGTGCTGGTCGTGGGGTTGGTGAGTATTGCAGTGTGGAGTATTGGTCGTGGGGATGGTGAGTATTGCTGTGTGGAGTATTGGACGTGGGGATAGTGAGTATTGCTGTGTGGAGTATTGGTCGTGGGGATGGTGAGTATTGCTGTGTGGAGTATTGGTCGTGGGGATGGTGAGTATTGCTGTGTGAGTGCTGGTCATGGGGATGGTGAGTATTGCTGTGTGGAGTATTGGTCGTGGGGATGGTGAGTATTGCTGTGTGAGTGCTGGTCGTGGGGATGGTGAGTATTGCTGTGTGGAGTATTGGTCGTGGGGATGGTGAGTATTGCTGTGTGAGTGCTGGTCGTGAGGATGGTGAGTATTGCTGTGTGGAGTATTGGTCGTGGGGATGGTGAGTATTGCTGTGTGAGTGCTGGTCGTGAGGATGGTGAGTATTGCTGTGTGGAGTGCTGGTCGTGAGGATGGTGAGTAATGCTGTGTGGAGTGCTGGTCGTGGGGATGGTGAGTATTGCTGTGTGGAGTATTGGTCGTGGGGATGGTGAGTATTGCTGTGTGAGTGCTGGTCGTGAGGATGGTGAGTATTGCTGTGTGGAGTGCTGGTCGTGAGGATGGTGAGTAATGCTGTGTGGAGTGCTGGTCGTGAGGATGGTGAGTATTGCTGTGTGGAGTATTGGTCGTGGGGATGGTGAGTATTGCTGTGTGAGTACTGGTCGTGAGGATGGTGAGTATTGCTGTGTGAGTGCTGGTCGTGGGATGGTGAGTATTGCTGTGTGGAGTATTGGTCGTGGGGATGGTGAGTATTGCTGTGTGGAGTATTGGTCGTGGGGATGGTGAGTATTGCTGTGTGAGTGCTGGTTGTGGGGATGGTGAGTATTGCTGTGTGAGTGCTGGTCGTGAGGATGGTGAGTATTGCTGTGTGGAGTATTGGTCGTGAGCATGGTGAGTATTGCTGTGTGGAGTATTGGTCGTGAGGATGGTGAGTATTGCTGTGTGGAGTGCTGGTCGTGAGGATGGTGAGGATTGCTGTGTGGAGTATTGGTCGTGAGGATGGTGAGTATTGCTGTGTGGAGTATTGGTCGTGGGGATGGTGAGTATTGCTGTGTGGAGTATTGGTCGTGGGGATGGTGAGTATTGCTGTGTGGAGTATTGGTCGTGAGGATGGTGAGTATTGCTGTGTGGAGTGCTGATCGTGAGGATGGTGAGTATTGCTGTGTGAGTGCTGGTCGTGAGGATGGTGAGTATTGCTGTGTGGAGTATTGGTTGTGAGGATGGTGAGTATTGCTGTGTGAGTGCTGGTCGTGAGGATGGTGAGTATTGCTGTGTGGAGTATTGGTCGTGGGGATGGTTAGTATGCTGTGTGGAGTGCTGGTCGTGAGGATGGTGAATATTGCTGTGTGGAGTTTTGGTCGTGAGGATGGTGAGTATTGCTGTGTGGAGTATTGGTCGTGAGGATGGTGAGTATTGCTGTGTGGAGTGCTGGTCGTGGGGATGGTGAGTATTGCTGTGTGGAGTATTGGTCGTGGGGATGGTGAGTATTGCTGTGTGGAGTACTGGTCGTGGGGATGGTGAGTATTGCTGTGTGGAGTACTGGTCATGAGGATGGTGAGTATTGCTGTGTGAAGTACTGGTCGTGAGGATGGTGAGTATTGCTGTGTGAAGTATTGGTCGTGAGGATGGTGAGTATTGCTGTGTGGAGTATTGGTCGTGGGGATGGTGAGTATTGCTGTGTGGAGATGGTGAGTATTGCTGTGTGGAGTATTGGTCGTGGGGATGGTGAGTATTGCTGTGTGGAGTATTGGTCGTGGGGATGGTGAGTATTGCTGTGTGGAGTATTGGTCGTGGGGATGGTGAGTATTGCTGTGTGAAATATTGGTCGTGAGGATGGTGAGTGTTGCAGTGTGGAGTGCTGGTCATGGGGATGGTTAGTATTGCTGTGTGAGTGCTGGTCGTGAGGATGGTGAGTATTGCTGTGTGAGTGCTGGTCGTGAGGATGGTGAGTTTTGCTGTGTGAGTGCTGGTCGTAAGGATGGTGAGTATTGCTGTGTGAGTGCTGGTCGTGAGGATGGTGAGTATTGCTGTGTGGAGTGCTGGTCGTGAGGATGGTGAGTAATGCTGTGTGGAGTGCTGGTCGTGGGGATGGTGAGTATTGCTGTGTGGAGTATTGGTCGTGGGGATGGTGAGTATTGCTGTGTGAGTGCTGGTCGTGAGGATGGTGAGTATTGCTGTGTGGAGTGCTGGTCGTGAGGATGGTGAGTAATGCTGTGTGGAGTGCTGGTCGTGAGGATGGTGAGTATTGCTGTGTGGAGTATTGGTCGTGGGGATGGTGAGTATTGCTGTGTGAGTACTGGTCGTGAGGATGGTGAGTATTGCTGTGTGAGTGCTGGTCGTGGGATGGTGAGTATTGCTGTGTGGAGTATTGGTCGTGGGGATGGTGAGTATTGCTGTGTGGAGTATTGGTCGTGGGGATGGTGAGTATTGCTGTGTGAGTGCTGGTTGTGGGGATGGTGAGTATTGCTGTGTGAGTGCTGGTCGTGAGGATGGTGAGTATTGCTGTGTGGAGTATTGGTCGTGAGGATGGTGAGTATTGCTGTGTGGAGTATTGGTCGTGAGGATGGTGAGTATTGCTGTGTGGAGTGCTGGTCGTGAGGATGGTGAGGATTGCTGTGTGGAGTATTGGTCGTGAGGATGGTGAGTATTGCTGTGTGGAGTATTGGTCGTGGGGATGGTGAGTATTGCTGTGTGGAGTATTGGTCGTGGGGATGGTGAGTATTGCTGTGTGGAGTATTGGTCGTGAGGATGGTGAGTATTGCTGTGTGGAGTGCTGATCGTGAGGATGGTGAGTATTGCTGTGTGAGTGCTGGTCGTGAGGATGGTGAGTATTGCTGTGTGGAGTATTGGTTGTGAGGATGGTGAGTATTGCTGTGTGAGTGCTGGTCGTGAGGATGGTGAGTATTGCTGTGTGGAGTATTGGTCGTGGGGATGGTTAGTATGCTGTGTGGAGTGCTGGTCGTGAGGATGGTGAATATTGCTGTGTGGAGTTTTGGTCGTGAGGATGGTGAGTATTGCTGTGTGGAGTATTGGTCGTGAGGATGGTGAGTATTGCTGTGTGGAGTGCTGGTCGTGGGGATGGTGAGTATTGCTGTGTGGAGTATTGGTCGTGGGGATGGTGAGTATTGCTGTGTGGAGTACTGGTCGTGGGGATGGTGAGTATTGCTGTGTGGAGTACTGGTCATGAGGATGGTGAGTATTGCTGTGTGAAGTACTGGTCGTGAGGATGGTGAGTATTGCTGTGTGAAGTATTGGTCGTGAGGATGGTGAGTATTGCTGTGTGGAGTATTGGTCGTGGGGATGGTGAGTATTGCTGTGTGGAGATGCTGAGTATTGCTGTGTGGAGTATTGGTCGTGGGGATGGTGAGTATTGCTGTGTGGAGTATTGGTCGTGGGGATGGTGAGTATTGCTGTGTGGAGTATTGTTCGTGGGGATGGTGAGTATTGCTGTGTGGAGTATTGGTCGTGGGGATGGTGAGTATTGCTGTGTGGAGTATTGTTCGTGGGGATGGTGAGTATTGCTGTGTGGAGTATTGGTCGTGGGGATGGTGAGTATTGCTGTGTGAAATATTGGTCGTGAGGATGGTGAGTGTTGCAGTGTGGAGTGCTGGTCATGGGGATGGTTAGTATTGCTGTGTGAGTGCTGGTCGTGAGGATGGTGAGTATTGCTGTGTGAGTGCTGGTCGTGAGGATGGTGAGTTTTGCTGTGTGAGTGCTGGTCGTGAGGATGGTGAGTATTGCTGTGTGAGTGCTGGTCGTGAGGATGGTGAGTATTGCTGTGTGGAGTATTGGTCGTGGGGATGGTGAGTTTTGCTGTGTGAGTGCTGGTCGTGGGGATGGTGAGTATTGCTGTGTGGAGTGCTGGTCGTGAGGATGGTGAGTATTGCTGTGTGGAGTATTGGTCGTGGGGATGGTGAGTATTGCTGTGTGAGTGCTGGTCGTGGGGATGGTGAGTATTGCTGTGTGGAGTATTGGTCGTGGGGATGGTGAGTATAGCTGTGTGAGTGCTGGTTGTGAGGATGGTGAGTATTGCTGTGTGAGTGCTGGTCGTGGGGATGGTGAGTATTGCTGTGTGGAGTATTGGTCGTGAGGATGGTGAGTATTGCTGTGTGGAGTATTGGTTGTGAGGATGGTGAGTATTGCTGTGTGTGTGCTGGTTGTGGGGATGGTGAGTATTGCTGTGTGGAGTGCTGGTCGTGAGGATGGTGAGTATAGCTGTGTGGAGTGCTGATCATGGGGATGATGAGTATTGCTGTGTGGAGTATTGGTCGTGGGGATGGTGAGTATTGCTGTGTGGAGTATTGGTCGTGGGGATGGTGAGTATAGCTGTGTGAGTGCTCGTTGTGAGGATGTGAGTATTGCTGTGTGAGTGCTGGTCGTGAGGATGGTGAGTATTGCAGTGTGGAGTATTGGTCGTGGGATGGTGAGTATTGCTGTGTGAGTGCTCGTTGTGAGGATGTGAGTATTGCTTTGTGGAGTGCTGGCTGTAATATTGTCTGGGTCTGTGTTGCAGCTCGATCGTGCGAGCCGTGAAGTTGAGCTGGGCTTGGATCATGGTGCTCCTGTGATGAATATTGGAGGACAGAGCCTGAAGTTTGACAATGGCCAGTGGGTGTCAGGTTGGTGTGACTCCTTTTAAAATGTTAGACATGTTCTGGTGAAGTCAGAGTGGGCGTGCTATAACTTTCCCCTCCCACCCCCCCATCCCCTCCCACCCCCCCATCCCCTCCCACCCCCCCATCCCCTCCCCCCTCCCCTCCCCCCTCCCCTCCCCCCTCCCCTCCCCTCCCCCCCCCCCTACTACTGGTTGTAAGTCCAGTCAATGAACTGCTGGCTTCTACAGCATAGAGTCATAGAGATGTACAGCATGGAAACAGACCCTTTGGTCCAATCTGTCCATGCCAACGAGATATCTCAACCCAATCTAGTCCCACCTGCCAGCACCCGGTCCATATCCCTCCAAACCCTTCCTATTCAAATACCCATCCAATGCCTCTTAAATGTTGTAATTATACCAGCCTCCACCACTTCCTCTGGCAGCTCATTCCATACACGTACCACCCTCTGTGTGAAAATGTTGCCCCTTAAGTCTCTTTTATATCTTTCCCCTCTCACCCTAAACCTAGTTCTGTGCACCCTATGCCCTCTAGTTCTGGACTCTCCAACCCCAGGAGAAAGACTTTGTCTATTTACCCAATCCATGCCCCCTCATAATTTTGTAAACCTCTATAAGGTCACCCCTCAACCTCCGACACTCCAGGGAAACATCTTACATCCTCTCTGGTATTATCTTCCTTATTCTCAGTATTCTCGTTAGCCCTGTGATTTTGAGTTGTAGTCCTGCTCCAAAAACCTGAGCACGTAATTGAAAGCTGAGGGCTCTTACAGTGCACTGGTAGTATCCTCAGTTCTGGGCCAGAGTGCTCCAATTCAAATCCTACCTGCTTCAAAGGTGTGCCATACGACGTCTGAACAGATTGCCAGCTCTCTACTGTAGCTATTTTTAATCAATCAGTGTTTAGGGAGTTCTGCACTGTCAGACATGCCTTATCTTTTCAATCAGATGTCAAGTCAAGATCCTTATGCTCTCAGAGGGTCCTATGTTATCAAAGAACAAGGGAATTCTCATTTGATGTTTAGATCTCAACCAGTAAAACTAATGATCTGGCCTATGTGCTCAACTACTTTTCCTTGTTATCTTTCTCACTTGCCCTGTCCCTCTGAATCTTTAGAACCTTGTAACTTGGGCACCTTGTACGTGCAAGCTCTTTCATAAAGGTAGACTCATTTTCTTGTCTCTCAAAAGCTTTTTCACTTTTAAGGGAATTGACTACCTTCACCTTTTCAAAGCAGTGCATCCCCGACCATATTAATTTGCTGTGGAAAATGCTATTTTCCTCTGGTTGCTTTGCCAATCATCGGTGTCGTTGTTGCTGGAAGCATAAAAACATATTGAATCATAGAGTCCGACAGCACAGAGATTGGCCCTTTGACCCAAACTGGTCCTTGCCAACCAAAATGTCCATCCAAGCTAGCCCCATTTCCCCGCACCTAACCCATACCTTTCTAAATCTTTCCTATCCATGTATTTGTCCAAATGCCTTTTAAATATTGTTAATGTACCTGCCTCAACCACTTCCACTGGCAGCTCATACCATATGCATATCATCCTGACTATAAAAAAAGTTGCCTGTCAAGTTCCCTTTTATTCTTTCCCCTCTAGCCTTAAACTAGAGTGCCCTCTGGTCCTCAATTCCCCAACCTTGGGGAAAAAGACTGAGTGCATTCACCCTATCCTTCCCTCTCATGATCTTATACACTTCTATCAGATTCTTCCTCAGTCTCCTACATTCTAAAGAAAAAAGTCCTAACTTGTCCAACTTCGATTTGAATCAAGACCACTCTGCCATATAAGAAGATCATGGCTGATCTGATAGTAAGTTCAAATCTACATTCATACTTACCCCTGCTAACCTTTTGCTCCCCCCCCCCCCCAAACTGTGTGGAGTTTGCACATTCTCCCCGTGTCTGTGTGGGTTTCCTCCGGGTGCTCCAGTTTCCTCCCACAGTCCAAAGGTGTGCAGGTCAGGTGAATTGGCCATGCTAAATTGCCCAGAGTGTTCGGTGCATCAATCAGAGGGAAATGGGTCTGTGTGGGTTACTCTTTGGAGGGTCGGTGTGGACTTGTTGGGCCAAAGGGTCTGTTTCCACACTGTAGGGAATCTAACCTAAAATCCTTCCTTAAATAAGATGACCAATACTGTGTACAGTACTCAAGATGAATCAATTTCTCCTTATTTATTTAATCAAAGCCATCATGATTTTGAGCATCTATCAACTCTCCTCTGAAAACTCTGCTCCCAGAGAGATAGCTCTGCTCTCTCCAGACTCTATAAAACTGATGTTCCTCATCTCTGGAACCACGTGTGAATCTCTGCACTATCTCTAAGGCCTTGACATCTTTCCTGGCATGTCATATTTACAATTGAGCACAAGACTGCAGTTGGAGCCTAAACTAGTTTGTAAAGGTTTAGCATAACTTTCTTGTTTTTATATTGTCTTTCTACGTATTAAAAATAAACATGGAATCCTTGGATTTAGTTAAACAGTCTTAATTTGTCCTGCGATCTTCAGAGGTGTGTGTATTTATCTGTTCCCCACCCCGCTCTGTGTCTCTGGGCCTGTTCCCCACCCCACCCCACCCCACCCCATGTCTCTGGGCCTGTTCCCCACCCCACCCCGTGTCTCTGGGCCTGTTCCCCACCCCACCCCACCCCACCCCCCCACCCCCGTGTCTCTGGGCCTGTTCCCCACCCCACCCCGTGTCTCTGGGCCTGTTCCCCACCCCACTCTGTGTCTCTGGGCCTGTACCCCACCCCACCCCACCCCACCCCACCCCGTGTCTCTGGGCCTGTTCCCACCCCACCCCACCCCACCCCACCCCATGTCTCTGGGCCTGTTCCCCACCCCACCCCACCCCACCCCACCCCGTGTCTCTGGGCCTGTTCCCCACCCCACCCCACCCCGTGTCTCTGGGCCTGTGCCCCACCCCACCCCACCCCACCCCACCCCGTGTCTCTGGGCCTGTTCCCCACCCCACCCCGTGTCTCTGGGCCTGTTCCCCACCCCACCCCACCCCACCCCACCCCACCCCACCCCGTGTCTCTGGGCCTGTTCCCCACCCCACCTCACCCCACCCCGTGTCTCTGGGCCTGTTCCCCACCCCACCCCACCCCACCCCGTGTCTCTGGGCCTGTTCCCCACCCCACCCCGTGTCTCTGGGCTAGTTCCCCACCCCACCCCGTGTCTCTGGGCCTGTTCCCCACCCCACCCCACCCCACCCCACCCCACCCCGTGTCTCTGGGCCTGTTCCCCACCCCACCCCACCCCACCCCACCCCGTGTCTCTGGGCCTGTTCCCCACCCCACCTCACCCCACCCCGTGTCTCTGGGCCTGTTCCCCACCCCACCCCACCCCACCCCACCCCGTGTCTCTGGGCCTGTTCCCCACCCCACCCCGTGTCTCTGGGCTAGTTCCCCACCCCACCCCGTGTCTCTGGGCCTGTTCCCCACCCCACCCCACCCCACCCCACCCCACCCCACCCCGTGTCTCTGGGCCTGTTCCCCACCCCACCCCGTGTCTCTGGGCCTGTTCCCCACCCCACCCCACCCCACCCCACCCCACCCCACCCCGTGTCTGTGGGCCTGTTCCCCACCCCACCCCACGTCTCTGGGCCTGTTCCCCACCCCACCCCGTGTCTCTGGGCCTGTTCCCCACCCCACCCCACCCCACCCCACCCCGTGTCTCTGGGCCTGTTCCCCACCCCACCCCACCCCACCCCACCCCGTGTCTGTGGGCCTGTTCCCCACCCCACCCCGTGTCTCTGGGCCTGTTCCCCACCCCACCCTGTGTCTCTGGGCCTGTTCCCCACCCCACCCCACCCCACCCCACCCCGTGTCTCTGGGCCTGTTCCCCACCCCACCCAGTGTCTCTGGGCCTGTTCCCCACCCCACCCCACCCCACCCCACCCCGTGTCTCTAGACCTGTTCCCCACCCCACCCAGTGTCTCTGGGCCTGTTCCCCATCCCACCCCACCCCACCCCGTGTCTCTAGACCTGTTCCCCACCCCACCCCGTGTCTCTAGACCTGTTCCCCACCCCACCCCGTGTCTCTGGGCCTGTTCCCCACCCCACCCCGTGTCTCTGGGCCTGTTCCCCACCCCACCCCACCCCACCCCACCCCGTGTCTCTAGGCCTGTTCCCCACCCCACCCAGTGTCTCTGGGCCTGTTCCCCACCCCACCCCACCCCACCACACCACACCCCACCCCGTGTCTCTGGGCCTGAATGACCCACTTACTCCCGGGTTGCCTCTATACCCATCATTTTTGATTTAAAAGAGATGTTATAGTCTATTGAATGAAGATAACAAACAGAGTTAATGTATGATCTAACTGATTGGTAAAACTGACTGAAAGGATCAGATGGCTTATTCCTGTTGTGATATTACTGTGAGTAGGTCAAAAAGTGAGTGTGTATTCATGCAATTTGGAAGAACAGGTGAATCAATATAAATGAAATGGTACAATTTTAAAATTGTTTCAGGAACTTGGGGGGGGATTTATGTACAGAAATCTGTAAAAGGTAGGAAGACAGGTATATTAACCTGTGAGGAAGGAGAAGCGGATTGGGATGAACTGAGTAGTTCCTCTGAGTTTGCATTAGCAAAAAAGACACCTGTGCTGCAGGACTCTGTGATTCATTTTCCCTCATTCCCCTCCCCGTCCCCTCCCCGTCCCCTCCCCGCTCCTCTCCCCGCTCCTCTCCCCGCTCCTCTCCCCGCTCCTCTCCCCGCTCCTCTCCCCGCTCCTCTCCCCGCTCCTCTCCCCGCTCCTCTCCTCGCTCCTCTCTACTCCTTCATCCCAGTATATTGGCTTATTCCACATTGCTTGTAAACATGTCAGTCAGATGTTCCTTCTGTGTTGCTGGATCAAAATCTTGGAACTCCTTCCCTAATTGCAATGAGGGATGCACAATAAATGTTGCCCAGCCAACGGTGCCTACATCCCGTGAAAGTTCACATTAAAGAAATATCTCTTGCGTTGTAGAGTCTGTGGGGGACAATGGCGTACAGAAAGAGGTTCAGCGCCTGCGAAAACGTAACCAGCAGCTGGAGGAAGAGAATAACCTTCTCCGACTCAAAATTGACATTCTGTTGGACATGGTGAGTAAAGGGGAAGCCAGATAATTGTCGTATTGGTAAAGTCAGATCCCAGAGTGAAAGCTGGCTTGATAAACCATTCGATTCATTTTTATCATGTGTTACTGAGGTGGTCAGTTACTGCACATATTCACACAAGGCTACAAAAGTAATTTTACCAAAAGAACATAAAGCTTATCACACAAAAGAAAGGAAAGAACAATTCATAAAGATCTTAAGATAAACAACAAAAAGAACAACTCAACAGTTTTTCCCAGTACTTTCCTTTGCAAACATTCAACCCCAGTGAAGTATCACGCCTAACTTCAGTCTTTGATTTCCTACTCAACTGATGAGTATCATTTTCGGTAGTGCCGGAGAAATTTGCCCAATATGGTGGAGATCACAAAGCACAGTTCAAAGTGAAATTGACAAACAGTTTATTACAAACAATATGGCTGGAAGAGAAACTGACTAGGCTGACACAGAACTGACAGTCTGTACAGATAGGTCAGAATATCTCTTCCCAGAGCTGAGGATGAGACCAGTTTTATAATAAGGCTGTACAATAATGCTAATTAGAAATGGGGAAAATACAATGTATCTGGAAATGGAGTAATCTAGTTACAAGGATGCTAATTGGAAAACAGTTATCGGATGAATGTCCTGTTCCTTCACATAATGCAATATCCTGACAGTATCGATGGTTCCATTCCTCTTCACAGGTAGGTGTTAATGTCTCCTCTGAAGTGGTGAGGTGCTTCCATTGTCTTGTCCTGGGAATTTTGCTTTTGCTGGTGCCTCTCTGTCTGACCAGTTGTTTAGGTGTCTTTGGTATTGCTGGGTTGTGAAACTGCCCTTGGGGCTTTGGGGTAACTGCGTTGCTCTGACATTGTTAGTGGGAGCTTGAAGTGTATTCCCTTGTCTGCAAGTGCTGCCTAGTTTGGCTTGTCAGCCTGCTTGGTCCCTGCTGAGGCATTCTGGGTGTTTTTTTGTACCATTGGCCAATTTTGCTTTTGTGGGCCTATTGTGGATTGGCAGGGTGGCAGATCTTTTCCCACAGGTAAGTATGATTATCTCAGTCTCTTTCTGAGATACAGGCCAACTCACTGAATTTCCTGACTGAACACTTCAGCACTTTTTCCCAGAGTAACCACTTTGAGGTTGCTAAACAGCACAGATTTTGGTATGGATCTTTTCTTCTGAAACGAATCTGCTTCTTGACTCTCTTTTTCTCTGATTCATGAATGTTTAACTCAGTAAATACTGCAACAATTAGCTCACCAATTAGCTTGTCTGGTCATTTGGAGTAAGTTGCATGATTATTTTGAAATACTGCTTAAAAAATAAATTTCTGATTTTTTTCCCCCCCCAAAGTCCCCTTCACAGAACAAAAAATCAAAATTCCATGAACCTCTACTTTACAGCTCATGGTCCCAATAATTGTAGTTTTTGTAATGAGGTCAGAAGTGGGTCCCGCTGATGCTGGAGATCTGAGTCAAGATTAGAGTGGTGCTGGAAATGCTCAGCAGGTCAGGCAGCATCCGAAGAGCAGGAAAATCGACGTTTCGGACAAAAGTTTCCTGATGAAGGACTTTTGCCCGAAACATGGATTTTCCTGCTCCTCGGATGCTGCCAGACCTGCTGTGCTTTTCCAGCAGCACTCTGATCTTGACTTGTAATGAAGTCATAGAATATGAGTTCCCTGATTGGGAGCCCTGTGTGTCAGATATGAACAGGAGTGTTTTTCCTCTCCCGACGTCCCCAACAGTACCCTTCCACCTCTCATTCGTTTGGCCGAACTGGTCCTCACCCTTAACAATTTCTCCTTTGAATCCTCCCACTTCCTCCAGACCAAAGGGGTAGCCATGGGCACACGTATGGACCCCAGCTATGCCTGTCTCTTTGTTGGCTACGTAGAGCAGTTGATCTTCCGTAATTACACTGGCACCACTCCCCACCTCTTCCTCCGCTACATTGATGACTGCATTGGCGCCACCTCGTGCTACCGTGAGGAGGTTGAGCAATTTATCAACTTCACCAACACATTCCACCCTGACCTTAAATTTACCTGGACCATCTCTGACACCTCCCTCCCCTTCCTGGACCTCTCCATTAATGACGACTGATTTGACACTGACATTTTTTACAAACCCACCGAGTCCCAGATCTCCCTGGATTACACCTCTTCCCACTCTACCTCCTGCAAATATGCTATCCCATATTCCCAATACCTCCGCCTCCGCCGGATCTGCTCCCAGGAGGACCAGTTCCACCACAGAATACACCAGATGCCTCCTTCTTTAGAGACCGCAATTTCCCTTCCCACGTGGTTAAAGATGCCCTCCAATGCATCTCGTCCACATCCCGCACCCTTGCCCTCAGACCCCACCCCTCCAACCGTAACAAGGACAGAATGCCCCTGGTGCTCACCTTCCACCCTACCAACCTTCGCATAAACCAAATCATCTGCCGACATTTCCGCCACCTCCAAACAGACCCCACTACCAGGGATATATTTCCCTCCCCACCCCTTTCCGCCTTCCGCAAAGACCGTTCCCTCCGCGACTACCTGGTCAGGTCCACGCCCCAAAACAATCCTGGCACTTTCCCCTGCCATCGCAGGAACTGTAAAACCTGCGCCCACACCTCCTCCCTCACCTCTATCCAAGGCCCTAAAGGAGCCTTCCACATCCATCAAAGTTTTACTTGCACATCCACTAATATCATTTATTGTATCCGTTAATCCCGATGCAGTCTCCTCTACACTGGGGAGACTGGGCGCCTCCTAGCAGAGCGCTTTAGGGAACATCTCCGGGACACCCGCACCAATCAACCACACCGCCCCGTGGCCCAACATTTCAACTCCCCCTCCCACTCTGCCAAGGATATGGAGGTCCTGGGCCTCCTTCACCGCCACTCCCTCACCACCAGATGCCGAGAGGAAGAACACCTCCTCTTCCGCCTCGGAACACTTCAACCCCAGGGCATCAGTGTGGACTTGAACAGTTTTGTCATTTCCCCTTCCCCCACCTCACCCTAGTTCCTAACTTCCAGCTCAGTAACTGTCCCCATGACTTGTCCGGACTTGTCCTACCTGCCTATCTCCTTTTCCACCTATCCACTCCACCCTCTCCTCCCTGACCTATCACCTTCATCCCCTCCCCCACTCACCCATTGTACTCTATGCTACTCTCTCCCCACCCCCACCCTCCTCTAGCTTATCTCTCCATGCTTCAGGTTCACTGCCTTTATTCCTGATGAAGGGCTTTTGCCCGAAACGTCGATTTCGAAGCTACTTGGATGCTGCCTGAACTGCTGTGCTCTTCCAGCACCACTAATCCAGAATCTGGTTTCCAGCATCTGAAGTCATTGTTTTTACCTGTCAGAGGTCCTGTTCACTCTGAGAGTTGGCTATGGGGAAGCTGGATCACTGTTAGAGATTCTCCATGTGTAAACAAAGAGTGACTTGGTGATGGGATACCAGCCTCTGTGGAGTTATTTCAATAATGATAATACGTTGTAGACCTCAACATGACTCCCCCAGTTTTAAGAGGCAATTAATTTACCATCAAAAGTTCTTCCTAATGCTATTTTTATTTGTAGTCAGTAAATATATTTATATTAAACACTTACAGATTTTCATAATCATATTTTACACTAATTTGTTCGTGCCATTTTTGTTCAGTACCATTAGCAATTCCTCAGTTACTGAAACAGTCCATGTGTGAATGCAGTAAGACCTGGACACTATCCAGGCTTGGAATGAAAAGTGACAAATAACATTCATACCACACAAATGCCAGGCAATGTTGATTTCCAATAAGAGGTAATCTAACCATTGTCCCTTGATCTCTCACCGTGTTACCATCACTGAATCCCCACTACCGACATCCTGAGAGTTATCATTGACCAACTGGACTCACCATATACATACAGTGGCTACAAGAACAGGCCAGAGGCTAGGAACACTGCAATGAGTAACTCACTTCTTGAGTCCGCCACGCCTGTCCATATTCTACAAGCCCCAAGTAGAGAATTTAGATTTGATTAGATTCCCTACAGTGTGGAAACAGGCCCTTCGGCCCAACCAGTCCACACCGACCCTCTGAAGAGTAACCCACCCAGACCCATTTCCCTCTGACTAATATACCTAACACTATGGGCAATTTAGCATGGCCAAATCACCTGACCTGCACATTTTTGGACTGTGGGAGGAAACCGGAGGAAACCCACGCAGACACAGGGAGAACGTGCAAATTCCACACAGACAGTCACCCAAGGCTGGAATCGAACCTGGGATCCGGGTGCTGTGAGGCTGCAGTGCTAACCACTGAGCCACCGTGGAATAAGTGCAGCTGCAACATCACTAAAAGAGGACAAAGCAGCTTATTGGCACCATTTCCACAAATGTACACCTTACCCACCACCAATGCTCAGCAGCAGCAGCAGTGTGTACCATCTACAAGATGCACTGCAGGAATTCATTAAAGATCCTTAGACAGCACCTTCCCAATCCACAACCATTTCTATCTAAAAGGACAAGAGCAGCAGATACATGGGAACACAGGCGCCTGCAAATTCCCTCCAATTTGCTCACCATCCTGACCTGGAAATATATCGCCATCCCTTCTGTGTCGCTGGGTCAAAACCCTGGAATTCCCTCTTTAATGGCTTTGCGGGTTTACCTACAGCACACGAATGCAGTGGTTCAAGAAGGCAACTCTCCCCCTACCTTCTCAACAACAATTAGGGGTGGACAATAAATGTCAGCAACACCCACATCCTACAAGTGAATAAAAAAGTGATCCCTCCATATTGCACTTTCCAAAATGTCCACAATAATGTTGTTGGTCCCCGCCCTGTTAATGAGTGCAAATTTTTTTGGTTTGTCATTAAATGCAAATGAAACACCAAATTCTTTTGTGGAATTGTTCCAGAAAAGTGAGAGGATTATTGCAGAGCTGTTGGAAGCTGGGCCGTTAAATATATTCAAGGCTGAGGTAGACATTTTTAGTTAGGAAGAGAATCAAGGGCTGTGGGGAAAAGACAGGAAAGTGGGAGTTGAGTGTGAGCACATGAATCCTGATCTCAGGGATTAGAATAGTTAGATCGTTGTTTCTGACCAGCAGGAACCTGATGGACTCTAGGGCCGTTTTCTGTGCTATCGATCTCAATGAGCAGACTTGATGGACTGAATGATCTATTTCAGCTGTTATGTTTGACAGTGTTGATATCGTACGATGTGTAGAAGGCGATGAGGAATTTACAAGAGCAAGGGGATGTGCTGGATGGCAGTTATAGGAAGGAAGAAAAAGTCACAGAGTTAACTCCTGGAAAGGTAACACAGGTAGGCAGTTAGTGCAGGAGTCTTCTGTGGTTATCCCTCTTTGAAACAAGTATGCTGTTTTGGAAAACATAGGGGGTAATGGATTCTCAGGGGAACGTAGCACGAACAGCCAAGTTTCTGGTATATAAGACTGGCTCTAATGCAAGGAGAAAGTGAGGACTGCAGATGCTGGAGATCAGAGTTGAAAATGTGCTGCTGGAAAAGTGTTGCACTTTTCCAGCAGCACATCTAATGCAAGGAGGGATACATCAGGTTCCAAGAGATTGATTGCATTAGGGGACTCTCAGTCCAAGGTGCAGATAGACATTTCTGTGGTCAGCAGTAAAAAATCAGAATGGTGTGTTGCTTCCCTGGTGCCAGGTTCAAGGATATCTCAGACAGGGTGCAGAATGTTCTCCAGGGGGGAGAGGGACCAGCAGGGGGTCATTGTACACACTGGGGACTAATATACTGGCAGGGAAATTTGAAGAGTTGCTTGGGAGGATTTAAACTAGTAAGGTGTGGGGGGGGGGGGGGGGGGGGGTGAGGGAGGCGGGGGCGGGAGGGATGTACCTACTAGAGAAGGTGCAAAACTTGACCTACTCTTGGGAAATAAAGCTGAGGAGGTGACTGAGGTGTCAGTGGGGGAGCACTTTGGGGCCAGTGACCATAATTCTATTATTTTTAAAATAGTGATGGAAAAGGATAGACCAGATCTAAAATTTGAAGTTCTAAATTGGAGGAAGGCCAATTTTGACAGTACTAGGCAAGAACTTTCAAAAACTGACTGGGGGCAGATGTTCACAGGTAAAGAGACGGCTGAAAAATGGGAAGCCTTCAGAAATAAGATAACTAGAGTCCAGAGAAATTATGTTCCTGTTAGGGTGGAAGGAAAGGCTGGTAGGTGTAAGGAATGCTGGATGACTAAAGAAATTGAGGGTTTGGTTAACAAAAAGAAGGAAGCATATGTCAGGTATAGACGGGATAGATCGTGTGAATCCTTAGAAGATTATAAAGGAAGTAGGAGTGTACTTAAGAGGGAAATCAGGAGGGCAAAAAGGGGACATGAGATCCAAAGAGTTTTTATGAATGCAGTAAGGACAAAAGGCTAGCTAGTGAGAATAGGGTCCCTCAAAGATCAGCAAGACGGCCTTTGCGTGGAGCTGCCGGAGATGGGGGAGATACTAAACGAGTTTTTGCATCAGTATTTCTTGTGGAAAAGGACATGGAAGATATAGAATGTAGGGAAATAAATGGTGACATCTTGAAAAATGTCCGTATTACAGAGGAGGAAGTGCTGGATGTCTTGAAACACATAAAAGTGTATAATTTTTTTTAGATTAGATTACTTACAGTGTGGAAACAAGTCCAGACCGCCCCGCCGAAGCGCAACCCACCCATACCCCTACATCTACCCCTTACCTAACACTACGGGCAATTTAGCATGGCCAATTCATCTTTGGACTGTGGGAGGAAACCGGAGCACCCGGAGGAAACCCACGCAGACACGGGGAGAACGTGCAAACTCCACACAGTCAGTCGCCTGAGGCGGGAATTGAACCCGGGTCTCTGGTGCTGTGAGGCAGCAGTGCTAACCACTCTGCCACTGTGCCGCCCACAAATTCCCAGGACTTGATCAGGTGTTCCCTAGAACTCTGTGGAAAGCTAGGGAAATAGAGTCATAGGGATGTACAGCATGGAAACAGACCCTTCAGTCCAACCCGTCCATGCCGACCAAATATCCCAACCCAATCTAGTCCCACCTGCCTGCACCCGGCCCATATCCCTCCAAACCCTTCCTATTCATATACCCATCCAAATGCCTTTTAAATGTTGCAATTGTACCAGCCTCCACCACATCTTCTGGCAGCTCATTCCATACACGTACCACCCTCTGTGTGAAAAAGTTGCCCCTTAGGTCTCTTTTATATCTTTCCCCTCTCCATATTTCAGAGGAGGAAGTGTTGGATGTCTTGAAACACATAAAGGTGGATAAATTCCCAGAACCTGATCAGGTATACCATAGAACTCTGTGGGAAGCTAGAGAAGTGATTGCTGGGCCTCTTGCTGAGATATTTGTATCATCGATAGTCACAGGTGAGGTGCCGGAAGACTGGAGGTTGGCAAACGTGGTGCCACTGTTTAAGAAGGTAAGGACAAGCCAGGGAACTATAGACCAGTGAGCCTGATGTCAGTGGTGGGCAAGTTGTTGGAGGGAATCCTGAGGGACAGGATGTACATGTATTTAGAAAGGCAAGGACTGATTCGGGATAGTCAACATGGGTTTGTGCGTGGGAAATCATGTCTCTCAAACTTGATTGAGTTTTTTGAAGAAGTAACAAAGAGGATTGATGAGGGCAGAGCAGTAGATGTGATCGATATGGGCTTCAGTAAGGCGTTTGACAAGGTTCCCCATGGGAGACTGATTAGCAAGGTTAGATCTCATGGAATAGAGGGAGAACTAGCCATTTGGATACAGAACTGGCTCAAAGGAAGAAGACAGAGGGTGGTGGTGGAGGGTTGTTTTTCAGACTGGAGGCCTGTGACCAGTGGAGTGCCACAAGGATTGGTGCTGGGACCTCTACTTTTCATCATTTATATAAATGATTTGGATGTGAGCATAAGAGGTACAGTTAGTAAGTTTGCAGATGACACCAAAATTGGAGGTATAGTGGACAGCTAAGAAGGTTACCTCAGATTACAACAGGATCTTGACCAGATGGGCCAATGGACTGAGGAGTGGCAGATGGAGTTTAATTTAGATAAATGTGAGGTGCTGCGTTTTGAGAAAGCAAATCTTAGCAGGACTTATACACTTAATGGTAAGGTCCTAGGGAGTGTTGCTGAACAAAGAGACCTTGGAGTGCAGGTTCATAGCTCCATGAAAGTGGAGTCGCAGGTAGGTAGGATAGTGAAGAAGACATTTGGTATGCTTTCGTTTATTGGTCAGAGTATCGAGTCCAGGAGTTAGGAGGTCATGTTGCGGTTGTACAGGATATTGGTTAGGCCACTGTTGGAATATTACATGCAATTCTGGTCTCCTCCTTATCGGAAAGGTGTTGTGAAACTTGAAAGGGTTCAGAAAAGACTTACAAGGATGTTGTCAGGGTTGGAGGGTTTGAGCTATTGAGAGAGGCTATTTTCGCTGGAGCGTCGGAGGCTGAGGGTGACCTTAGAGAGGTTTATAAAATTATGAGGGCGTAGATTGGCTGAATAGACAAGGTCCTTTCCACTGGGAGGGGGAAATACAAAACTAGAGGGCACAGATTTAAGATGAGAGGTGAAAGATTTAAAATGGACTTTCGGGGCAACTTATTCACACAGAGGGTAATGCATGTATGGAATGAGCCACCAGAGAAAGTGGTGGAAGCTGATACAATTACCTCATTTAAAAGGCATCTGGATGGGAATGTGAATAGGAAGGGTTTAGAGGGATATGGGCAATTGTTGGCAAATAGGACTAGATTAGTTTAAAATATCTGATCAGCATGGATGAGTTGGATTGAAGGGTCTGTTTCTGTGTTGTACATCTTTATGATTCTAAACTGTTCTTACATCTAAACTTAGGCAGGTCTCTGTGAACTGCAAAACAAAAGCTTTCCAATCTTAGCAAAAATGAATTCTTGATTCTCCTATGCTAAGCAAAAGCTGATTCATTTTTATTTCAATGTTTGCTCTCTCCAATTGTCAAACTCTTGCATAACAAACAAACTCTCAAATTGCCACTCCAGGACGATTCCTGCCACTTACTGCCCAACCCATCCTAAAATCAGAAATACTGAAAAAGTTATTTGTTAAATCCCTCAGACACAGACCAAAACCCACTTGGCGTGGGTTCAAAATCCAAACGCTTAAGTTAATTTTGAGTAAGTGTTAGACTCCGAATTTAGATTAAATTCTAGTTTGATTCTGAGACTAGGGTCTTGAATCTAAACTAAAGGAAACTATGATGGTATGAGGCATGGCCTGGCTATGATATATTGGGGGATGGAGGTGGATAGACAATGACAAGCATTTAAAGGGTGCATGGAGGAACTGCAATAATTGTTCATTTCTATCTAGCACAAAATTGAAATAGGAAATGACCATAGTTACTAGAAAAGGTAGGAATAGAATTAGATCCAAGAAAGGGCTATACAAATTGGCCAAAGAAATGGCAGACTTGAGGATTTGGTGAAGTTTAGATTTCAGCAAATGAGGACAAAGTAATTGATTAAGTGGAGGAAAATAGAGTATGACAAGTGTAAGCTCGCAGGGAGCATTCAAACTGATTGTAAAAGCTTCTCTAGGAATATGAAGAAAAATGGTGAGTGAAGACAAATGTAGATCCTTACAATAAGAAACAAGGGAAGTTATAACAGGGACAAAGAGATGGCAGACCAATCAAATACACATTTTGGCTCTATCTTCATAAAGAAGGGCACCAGTAACATTCCAAAAACATTGCGGAACGTGGAGTCAAGTGAAAATAAGCAACTGAATGAAATCAGTATTAGTAGGGAGATGGTTTTGGGGATATTTGTGAGATTACACGAGGATATACAAGGACCGGCCAAGTGGGCTGATCAGTGGCAAATAGAATTTAATCTAGATAAATGTGAGGTGATGCATTTGAGCTGGACGATCAAGGCAAGGGAATGCATGATGAAAGGTAGGACTCTCTGAAAGAACCGAGAATTAGAAGTATCGTTGTGTGCATGCGAACCTGTCACTTAAGTTGGCGAGACAGGTAGATAAAATGGTTAAGAAGGCAAATGGTAAAGTTGCCTGCAGAGGCATAGAGATTCAAGAGGAGGGGGGTTATGCTGGAACTGTATCAAAAATGGTTAGGACACAGCTGGAGTATTGTGTGTAGTTGTGGGATCCGCAGGAGGGATAGTATAAAATATTTGATAGCACATTATCTGGAAAACAAAGACAGGGTTGGACAGAGTCAGTGTGGATTTGTGAAAGGGAATCGAATGGAATTTTTAAGAGAGAAGCTTAATAGAGGTGATGAGGGGGAGCCAGTGGATTTGGTTTACTTCGACTTTCAGGAGGCTTTTGATCAGGAGGCTTTTGATAAGGTCCCATGTAAGAGATTAGAAATCAAAGTACATGTAATTGGGACTGGTGTACTGACATGGAAAGGGAACTGGCTGGCAGATACTGAAGCAATGATAGGAATAAACTGGTCTTTTTCTAAGTGGCAAGCAGTGATCAGTAGGGTACTGAAGGGATCAGTGCTTGGACCCCAGTTATTCAAAATTTACATTAATGATTTAGATGAGGAAATTAAGTCGTTGAGTTTGCAGACAACACAAAGCTGGGTGGTAGGATGAACAGTGAGGAGGTTACAATGATGCTTCACTGTGTTGTGTGTAAGTTGAGTGAGGCAGATGCAGTATAATGTGAGGTTATCCACCTTGGTAGCAAAAACAGGAAGGTGGATTATTATCTAAATGACGATAGATTGGGAAAAGAAGGGGTGCAGTGAGCCCAGGGTAATCCTGAGAGTAAGTATGTAGATGCAGCAGACAGGGAAGAAGGCAAATGGCAAAGCGAGATGATTGAAATACATGAGCAGGGATGTCTTACTGCTATTGTACAGGGCCAAAATGAGATTATTCATGGATTACTGAGTGCAGATTCGGTCTCCTTATCTGAGGAAGCATGTACTAGCTATAGAGGGAGTGCAGAAAGGTTTACCAGGCTGATTCCTCGTATAGAGAATAGCTGTCGCTGTGATATTATAGAATCCCCACAGTGTGGATACAGGCTGTTCAGCCCAACCAGTTCACACCAACCCTCGGAAGGCATCCCATCTGGACTCAACGCCCTGCCCTATCCCTGTTATCCTACATTTCCCAAGACTAGCCTACGCATCTCTGAATATTATGGGCAACTTAGCATAGCCAATCCACCGAACTAGCACATCTTTGTACTGTGGGAGAAAATTCTCGCAGACATGGGGAAAGCATGCAAACTCCACACAGACAGTCGCCCGAGGGTGGAATCAAACCCCGGCCCCTGCGCTGTGAGGCAGCAGTGCTAACCACTGAGCCCCTGTGCCGCACTAATGTAAGAGTAGAAAGAGGCTTGACAGGGTCAGTGCTGAGAGGGTGTTTTCCTCATGGGAGGGGTTAGGACCAGAGGGCATAGTTTCAGAATAAAGGGGTGCCGTTTTAAGATTGAGATGAGAAGGAATTTCTTCTCATTGGGTTGAGTGTCCTTGCCAGAGAGTCCTATGGGGGCAGTGTCCTTTTGTACATTTAAGGCTGAGATAGATTCTTGATCAGTAGGAGAATCAAAGGTTATAGTAAAGTGGATATGAGGGATATCAGATCAGCCATGATCCTATTGAATGGTGAAGCAGGCTCAAGGGGCTGAACAACCGACTCCTATTCCTATTGCTTCTGGTCTTATGTTTATGTTTCAGAAAAGGAATGCAAAGTAAGTGTCCCAGTTTTGTAAATTTCAAAATCGTAGATTTCCGGAATGCATTTTGACTTTTTCAGTGTGCAATTTCCTCTATGCTCTATTCATTTCCAACTTTAGGGTGACATGGTGGCTCAGTGGTTAGCACTGCTGCCTCACAGCACCAGGAACCCAGGTTCGATTCCAGCCTCGGGTGACTGTCCGTGTGGAGTTTGCACATTCTCCCTGTGTCTGCGTGGGTTTCCTCTGAGTGCTCCAGTTTCCTCCCACCAGTCCAAAGGATGTGCAGATCAGGTGAATTGGCCATGCTAAATTGCTCTTGGTGATACCTCAATTAGTCAGAGGGAAATGGGTCTGGGTGGGTTACTCTTCGGAGGGTCAGTGTGGACTGGTTGGGCCGAAGGGCCTGTTTCCACACTGTAAGGAATCTAATCTAATCTAATCTTAATAACTCGTGTCTGGATCCATCGTCACCACGTCTAACCCCGCCCCATCTTCGATCTCCGTCACGTCTAACCCCGCCCCCACGCCCAACTCCGTCCCCACGCCAATTTCCGTCCCCGCCCCCACTCCCAGCTCCAGCCCCACACCAGGTCCTAGCTCCCAGCCCTGCCGTGTTTTCACCATCCCTCCAGAACTACCCCTCTCTGAGGATGAAAGATCAGTCCTCAGCAGAGGCCTCACCTTCATTCCCCTACGCTCCTGGATTAACGAGTTCAACATACGGTGTGACATCGAACAATTCTTCCGCCGCCTTCGCCTCTGCGCCTACTTCTCCAACCAGGATTCCCGCCCACCCTCTGACGACCCCTTCTCCTGCCTCCAACACACTCCATCCACCTGGACACCCCATGCTGGCCTCTTACCCACCCTCAATCTCTTCATAGCCAACTGCCGTCGCGACATTAACCGCCTCAACTTCTCCACCCCTCTCACCCGCTCCAACCTCTCACCCTCGCAATGTGCAGGCGTCCACTCCCTCCGTTCCAACCCCAACCTCACTATCAAACCAGCAGACAAGGGAGGCGCGGTGGTAGTTTGGCGCACCGACCTTTACACTGCTGAGGCTAAACGCCAGCTCGCAGACACCTCCTCCTACTCCCCCCCCCCCCCCCCCTTGACCATGACCCCACCTCCCACCACCAAACCATCATCTCCCAGACCACCCAGAACCTCATCACCTCAGGGGATCTCCCATCGACCACCTCCAACCTCATAGTCCCAGAACCCCGCACCGCCCGTTTCTACCTCCTGCCCAAAATCCACAAACCTGACTGCCCCGGCCGACCCACATGTCTCAGCCTGCTCCTGCCCCACTGAACTCATCTCTGCATACCTCGACACGGTCCTGTCCCCCTTAGTCCAAGAACTCCCCACCTACGTTCGGGACACCACCCACGCCCTCCACCTCCTCCATGATTTTCGCTTCCCCGGTCCCCAACGCCTTATCTTCACCATGGACATCCAGTCCCTGTACACCTCCATCCCCCATCACAAAGGACTCAAAGCTCTCCGCTTCTTCCTTTCCCGCTGTACCAACCAGTACCCTTCCACTGACACCCTCCTTCGACTGACTGAACTGGTCCTCACCCTCAACAACTTCTCTTTCCAATCCTCCCACTTCCTCCAAACCAAAGGAGTAGCCATGGGCACTCGCATGGACCCCAGCTATGCCTGCCTCTTCGTAGGATATGTGGAACAGTCCATCTTCCGCAGCTACGCTGGCCCCACCCCCCACCTTTTCCTCCGCTACATCGATGACTGTATCGGCGCTGCCTTGTGCTCCCACGAGGAGGTTGAACAGTTCATCCACTTTACCAACACTTTCTACCCCGACCTCAAATTTACCTGGACCATCTCAGACTCCTCCCTCCCCTTCTTAGACCTTTCCATTTCCATCTCGGGTGACCGAATCGACACGGACATTTATTATAAACCAACCGACTCCCACAGCTACCTAGACTACACTTCCTCCCACCCTGCCCCCTGTAAAAACGCCATCCCATATTCCCAATTCCTTCGTCTCCGCCGCATCTGCTCCCAGGAGGACCAGTTCCAATACCGTACAACCCAGATAGCCTCCTTCTTCAAGGACCGCAATTTCCCCCCAGACGTAGTCGACGATGCCCTCCACCGCATCTCCTCCACTTCCCGCTCCTCTGCCCTTGAGCCCCGCCCCCTCCAACCGCCACCAGGACAGAACCCCATTGGTCCTCACCTACCACCCCACCAACCTCCATGTCCAGCGTATCATCCGCCGTCATTTCCGTCACTTCCAAACGGACCCCACCACCAGGAACATATTTCCCTCCCCTCTCCTATCAGCTTTCCGAAAAGACCACTCCCTCCGTGACTCCCTCGTCAGGTCCACACCCCCCACCAACCCAACCTCCACTCCCAGCACCTTCCCCTGCAACCCGCAAGAAATGCAAAACTTGTGCCCACACCTCCCCCCTTACCTCCCTCCAAGGCCCCAAGGGACACTTCCATATCCGCCACAAATTCACCTGCACCTCCACACACATCATCTATTGCATCCGCTGCACCCGATGTGGCCTCCTCTATATTAGGGAGACAGGCCGTCTACTTGCGGAAAGTTTCAGAGAACACCTCTGGGACACCCGGACCAACCAACCCAACCACCCTGTGGCTCAACACTTCAACTCCCCCTCCCACTCCACCAAGGACATGCAGGTCTTTGGACTTCTCCATTGCCAGACCATAGCAACATGACGGCTGGAGGAAGAGCGCCTCATCTTCCACCTAGGAACCCTCCAACCACAAGGGATGAACTCAGATTTCTCCAGTTTCCTCATTTCCCCTCCCCACACCTTGACTCAGTCAAATCCCTCGAACTCAGCACCGCCTTCCTAACCTGCAATCTCCTTCCTGACCTCTCCGCCCCCACCCCACCCCACTCCGGCCTATCACCCTCACCTTGACCTCCCTCCACCTATCGCATTCCCAATGCCCCTCCCCCAAGTCCCTCCTCCCTACCTTTTATCTTAGCCTGCTGGACACACTTTCCTCATTCCTGAAGAAGGGCTGATGCCCGAAACGTCGATTCTCCTGTTCCTTGGATGCTGCCTGACCTGCTGCGCTTTTCCAGCAACACATTTTCAGCTCTGGATCCACTGGACACTGCATATGTGCTCATTAGCAGGGAGGTGGTAGTGTCATTGTAATATCACTAGACTATAAATCCAGAACTTCAGGCTAATGTTTTGGCATTGGGTTTGAATCCCCCCATGATACAAAATGAAATTTGAATTCAATAAAGTTCTGGGTTAAAAAGCTAGCCTATAGCACCAACATAACTACTGTTGATTGCCATAAAAACTCCTGGAGTTCACTAATATCCTTCAGGGAAAGAGCTCTGCCATCCTTACCTAGTCTGGCCTACATATGACTCCAGGCTCTGTGGTGAAACTTTCTTGTGTTGAAACTTCTTGTGACTGATACAATGTACTGTCATTGATTTGCATCTCCATCTTCTTCCTCTAATTAGTGTTTGATTTTGGATATTTTGTTAAAATGTTTGGGCGAACTCATGGTGTCCAATTTCCTTGCTAATTCACATATATCCATTTCCCCATCTATATGAGATATCATAACCTTTTGTCTGAACAGCTGTTCCTTGGATTTTTAACACTTGACACACATCTAAATAAGTCTCAAGAATTACAAAAATATTTTTTCGCAGTTCGTCCCTAAACAGGTCTGCTTGTCTTCATGTGAGGTTTCCTCCGGGTGCTCTGGTTTCCTCCCAAAGATGTGCAGGTTGAATGGATTGGCCATGGGTAATTGCACATAATGTTCAGGGATGTGTAGGTTAGGTGCATTAGTCAGGGGTAAATATAGTGTAGGGGAACGGGTCTGGGTGGGTTACTCTTCGGAGGATTAGTGTGGACTTGTTGGGCCGAAGGGCCTATTTCCACACTGTAGGGATTCTAATTCTAATTCGATTTCAATTTCCTTTTTTTAAAAGTCTAAATACCATGCAATCTATTTAAGCATCTCATCCTTATAAGATGCTGCTTTTATTTCTACCTTCAATTAGTCATTAATTTTCTCAGTGTAGACTTATTTAAAGATTTTGCATAATCCACTATTACATTTTCTACTCCCAGAAAGGGCTTAGCAACGGTCAAAGCCATTTTGAAATATCCTTCATAATGATTCCTATTTTTGATTTCAGCATCTTCATCCATTTGTTTTTTAAACATTTACAGATCCCTGTTATGTTCAATGGATTTCTGGTCAGCCACTGAACATAGTCATACAAGGCTCCATTATACTTTTAACAAAAGAACATAACTTTATCATCCAAAAGAAAATATATCACACAATTTGGAAATAACTTATAAACAGCAAACAGGAACTATTCAGCAGTTTTCCTAGCAATATCCTTTAGAGAGACGCAACTCCTAGTGACATATCACTCTCATCTTCACTCTCTAATTTCTTACTCAACTGGTCAGGTTGTCACTGTTTGCTTTCTGCACGTCCAGCAGATGTGACTCTCTCCAACTCCTCTGAGATGCAGGCTAACTCACTGACTTTTCTCACTGACATCTCAGGGAACAGCTCAGGACTTTTTTTCCCCCAGTTACTCTGACTACTTTGAGAATACGAAAGCACACGTGTGTAATGATTTTGTTTTCTTCTGAACTGAACCTACTTCCAGCCTCCTTTGCTGGGCTGTAAAAGCTGAAATTAGTCAACACTTCAATTCTCTCATTGGTAGCTTATCTAGTTATTTAGCTTAAGGCACATGGAAATGTTGTTTTTGACCACTGCTGAAACCAAATGGGTTTCTGATCCTTTTTCAAAAAAAAACATCACCGTCACAGAACTGAAAACCGAAAGTTCATTTACCTATGCTTTAGAACCCAAGTTCATATAAAATAACGATATAATATAAAGCTTCATGGCAGGTAGAGGAGGCAGTGTCTGGTGAATGTTGGAGCATGGACAGCATTGCTGGGGCACTAAGGGAGCATTGGGAGTCATGAGGAGTGATTGGAGATACCCCGAGTGATCATTCCTTTTCTTGCAGCTGTCTGAAACAACAGCAGAGTCACATCTGATGGAGAAAGAGTTGGAGGAGCTCAAGACCCACAACCGTAAGAGAAAGTGACAGACTGTGCAATGAAACTGACAGATGCAGTGAGAGCTGTGCATCACTGGGAGATGGGACAGAGGACAAGTAGCTGATCATCAAGAGGAAAAGGTTGAAGTGTGTGCAGTATCTCTTTGGAGATACCTGAATTCTTGCATTAAATCTCCAGTTGGGCCGAGGAAGTGGAGTCCATCACCCAGCAGGCAGCACCTACTTGCTAACCCTGCAGGGGAAGGAGAAAGAGACTTTCTGGAGACAATTGACTGTCATAGTTTCACAGAGCTTTCCTTCTGAACCATCTGTTGAATGAGTGATGTGATGTCGCTTTAGGAACCTTATACCCCACACACTTGGAGCTCAAACTTTCAAGCAACATTCAACCAAACAACTGTCAAACCTTTAAAGCCAACATCGAAAGGATTCTGAATGGACTGATTAACAGAAGCATATGCGTTTGACCCTGTGTTCTAATATGTAGGGTTGTAATGAACTGTTCGTTTCGGACTCCTGGTAACTGTGTAGGACAGATATTCATTGCAATTGGCCAATAGTTTCACCTTGAAGCTTCCCCCCCCCCCAAAAAAAAATTGCAGATGTAATGAAGTGTGATTGGGCAGTGATCCAGTCTTGTATCTTTCTCTTCCCTCCATCCTCACCCACGGCAGATGTTTGTTTCAATGTCTGTCTCTGAATTGATATTTATTCTAACTTTTCTTGTTCTCGTTAGTTTCCAGCACTTGGCTTTTAAACCCCTCTTCAGCCCAGTGAAACATTTTCATTGCATTCTTTAATGCTGAGATTTGCGTTCAGGTGCCAGAGACTAAATTCTGTGGAAATGCTGGAGAAACTCAGCAGGTACGGCAACATTGGGAGCGAGAAGCAGGAGTTAACATTTTGAGTCTGATATCACTCATTGAATTCCAATCCTTAACTATTTTCTTGTCCACAGATGTTGGCAGACCCGCTGAGTATTCCAGCACTTTAGGCTTTCAGCATTCACAGCGCTTTGCTTTTTATTAAATTCCCTGAATCTGAAGATGCCCCAACACCGAGAGTGTATTGGGATGTTGGTCATGACATAAAGTGTTGCACTGAGAACTGGTGTTCACTTGCTCCTCTGATCGGGTGAACCGGAAGAATAAGAGAGAAAGAGGCAGCATCTGGTCCCTCGAGCCCGTTCCACTGCTCACTCAAATCAGGGGTGATCAGATTTCTGGCCAAAACTTTGCTTTCCTGCCTGCTCCTCCATTTCCCTTGCTTCCTCATTCCACGTTCAAGTTTCCACGGATGCACACTCTTGTTTCCTCCAATGATTTTCTGTAACAGTCAAAAACTATACAGAAAAGAAAATATGGACCAAATTATCCGTCAACTGCTGCCTTTTTATAGGCCTAGTATGTTGGGGATGGGATTTCTTAATTTCTGATCCTGTAAGAATGGTTCCAGGATTGGAAGTCAACCAGCACAAAGTATAACTTAAAGCTTTGTTTCTCTGTAATTGTTGCTGTCTCTTTCAGTTTGTAATTAAAACCAATGGATTTCAAAACACTGTCCTCTGACTCTCATTAACTAGAGACTGTTTCTGCTATTAGGGATAGGGTGGGGGGGGTGGGCTAGGGTGGGGGGGGTGGGCTTGGGTGGGATGCACTTCAGAGGGTCAGTATGGTCTCAGTGGGCCAAATGGCCTGCTTCCACACTGTTGACATTCCATGATCCTATCCGGCCTCTCACAACTCAAACTCTCCAGTCTCGGTAACATCCTTGTAAGTCATTTTTGCACCCTTTCCAGTTTACCAACATCCTTCCCATTGCAGGGCAACCAGAATTGTATGCAGTACAAATGTGGCCTCTTGTACAGCTGCAACATGACGTTCTAACTACTGTACCCAGTGCTCTGGTCAATGGGAGCAAGTGTACCAAATGCCTCCTTCACCATCCTGCCTATCTGTGATGCCACTTTCAAGGAACATATCTACACTCCTAGGTCTCTCTGTTTGGCCACACTTCCCAGGGCCATACCATTAACTTTGTAAGTACCGTCCTGGTTTGTCTTACCAAAATGCATTACCTTGCATTTATATGAATTAAAGTCCATCTGCCATTTCTCAGCCCACTGGCCCAATTGATCAAAATTCCATTGTACTTTTGATAACCTTCTTCACTGTCCACTCAACAGCCAATTTTGATAGAATCTGCAAACCTACCAACCATGCATTCGTTATTATCATCGAAATTGTTTATATAAATGACAAACAACACCAGGTTCAGCACAGGCCTCCAGATTGAAGAACAACCCTCTACCACCACACTCTTATCCCCTAATGTCCAGCCAATTGGGTATCCAATTGGCTAGTTCTCCCTGGATCCAATATGATGTAACCTTACTAACCAGTCAATGGAATCTTGTTGAAGGCCTTGCTAAAATCCATGTAGACAATGCCTATTGCTCTGCCTTCATCTATCTTCTTGGTCACTTCTTCAAAAAAACTCAAATTTGTGAGATACAATTTCCTACTCACAAACCTACAATGACTATCCCTAATCAGACCTTGCCTGTAGATCCTGTCTCTCCTAATCCCATTCAACAACTTATCCACCACATACGTTAGGGTTCAATCGTCTGTAGTTCCCTGGCTTTTCCTTGCAGTCTTTCTTAAAAAATGGCACAATATTAGCCACCCTCCAGTCTTCCAGCACCTCCCCTGAGGCACTCGATAGAGACCCTGCAATTTATTCCCTAGCTTCCCATAATGTCCTTGGGCTACACTCTGACCAGGTCCCAGGATTTATCTACATTTATGCATTTTAAGATTTCCAGCGGCAACCCTTCTGTAATGTGTGCTCTTTTCAGAACATCATTATTTATTTCTCCAAGTTCCCTACCTTTCATGTGTTTCTACAGGGAAATACTGATGAGAAATATTTGTTTCAGATCTCACCCACCTCCTGTGGTTCCACACATAACCTCGTTGATCTTTAAGGGGCCCTATTCTCTCCCAAGTTTAGTTTTGCCTTTAATATACTTGTAGAATCTCTTTGGGTTCTCATTTACCCTATCTGCCAATGCTATCTCATGTCGCCTTTTTAGCTCTCCTGATTTCCCTCCTAAAATGTTATTCTATATCCCCTATAACTCTCAAGGGATTCACTTGATCCCTACTGTCTGTGCCTGGTGTATGCCTTCATTTAGCCTTGATATCTCTCATCACAGAATCCCCACAGTCTGGAAGCAGGCCATTTGGCCTATCAAGGCCACACTGATCCTCTGAAGAGCATCCCACCCAGACCTAACCCCTTTACTATCCCTATAACCCTATATTTCCCTAGCCTGCACATTACAGGTAATTTGACATGGCTAATTCACCTAACCTTACATATCTTTTGACTCTGGGAGGATACCAGAGCGCCCGGAGGAAACCCACGCAGACACTGGGAGAATGTGTAAACTCCACACAGACAGTCGCCCGAGGCCGGAATCGAACCTGGGTCCCTGGCGCTGTGAGGCAGCAGTTCTAACCACTGAGCTGCTGTGCCATCATGGAGTTCTGTAGCATGGAAATAGGCTTTTCAGCCCAACTTGCCAATGATGTGCAGTTTTCACAATTTAAACTAGTCCCATTTGCCTGCATTTGATCCATATCCCTCCAAATCTATCCCACTCATGTACCTGTCTAAATTTTTTTTAAACTGAAATTGTACTCACTTCCACCACTACCTCTGGCAGCCTGTTTCAGACACTCACCACCCTCTGTGTGAAATAAGTGCTCCTATGAACCCTTTTGTATCTCTCCCCTTTCACCTTAAACCTATACTCTCATTTTAGATTCCCCTACATGGGGAAAAAGCACTCAGCTATGTACCTTATCTATGCCCTTCATGATTTAAAAGCTGTCTATGAAGTCACTGAAATCACTCATCAGTCTCCTGTGCTCCAGGGGAAAAAAGTTCCAGCCTATCCAATCTTTCCTTATAGTCCAAATCAATCCAGATAGCATCCTAGTCAATCTTTTCTGCATTCTTTCTAGTTTAATAAATCCTACTATAGACGGGCGATCAGAACTGCATGCAGTACTCCAAATGCGGCCTCACCAACATCTTGTACAGCTGTTGAAAAATGTGGTGCTGGAAAAACACAGCAGGCCAGGCAGCGTCCGAGGAGCAGGAGAATCGAAGGGCTTATGCCCGAAACGTCGATTCTCCTGCTCCTCAGATGCTGCCTGGCCTGCTGTGTTTTTCCAGCACCACATTTTTCAGCTCTGGTACTCCAGCATCTGCAGTCCTCACTTTCTCCTAGTTGATCTTGTACAGCTGTGGCAAGATGTCCCACCTCCTATACTCAGTGGTCTGATCAATGAAAGCTAGCATGCTGAAAGCCCTCTTCACCACCCTGGAGGAGAAAGTGAGGACTGCAGATGCTGGAGATCAGAGCTGAACATGTGTTGCTGGAAAAGCGCAGTAGGTCAGGCAGCATCCAAGGAACAGGACAATCGATGTTTCGGGCATAAGCCCTTCTTCAGGAATGAGGAAAGTGTGTCCAGCAGGCTACCACCCTGTCTACATGTGACTCTGAAGGAGCTATAACTTGTACCCGCAAATCCCTTTGTTCTGTAACACTCCCCAGGGCTCTGTCATTAACTATGTAAGTCCTGCCCTGGTTTGCTTTACCAAAATGCAATACCTTGCATTTATCTAAATTAAACTCCATCTGCCATTCCTCAGCCTACTGACCCAGTTGATGAAGATCTCGCTGCATTCCCAAATAACCTTCTTCATTGTCCACTATGCCACCAATCTCGGTGTCATCCACAAACTTCCTAAGTATGCCACCTACATTCTCATCAAATAACAGTGCACCCATCCCCCATCCCTGTGACACATCACTGGTGACAGGCCTCCAGTCATCCAGTGTCTCCTACTCCTGCCAGCTTTGCCCCTTACATGAACAGGAACATGCTGGCCCTGAATTCTTTGTTCTCTTTGAAAGCCTCCCACTTGCCAGACATCCCTTTACTTGAGAACAGCCTCCCCCATTCAATTTTTTAAAATTCCTGGCCGAACACCATCAAAATTGGCCTCGCCCCAATTTAGAACTTTAACCTGTGGACCACACCTATTCTTTTACATCACTATTTTAAAATGAGTATAGTTATGGTCACTGGTCCTAAAGTGCTCCCCCACAACATGTCAGTCACTTGCTGTGCGTTATTTCCCAATAGAGGAGGTTGGGTTTTGCCCCTTCTTGAGTAGGTCCATCTGCACATTGAGTGAGAAAGTTTTCCTGAACTTAACAAATTTCACCCATCCAAGCCCTTAAGACCATGACAGTCCCAGTTTTAGATTAGATTAGATTCTTCCCTACAGTGTGGAAACAGGCCCTTTGGCCCAACAAGTCCACACCGACCCTCCGAAGAGTAACCCACCCAGACCCATTTCCTTTTGACTAATGCATCTAGCACTATGGGTAATTTATCATAGCCAATTCAACTACACATCTTTGGACTGTGGGAGGAAACTGGAGCACCCCGGAAAAAAACCCACACAGCCTGAGGCTGGAATTGAACCTGGGTCCCTGGCACTGTGCGGCTACAGTGCTAACTACTGTGCCGCCCCAGTTGATGTTTGGAAGGTTAAAATTGCCTACTATTATAACCCTATTATTCTTACAAGTATGTGCGATCTCATACAATATTGAAGAGTACCGCACAAGAATAGACCCTTCGGCCCACGATGTTGTGCCGAACATGATGTCAAATCAAACCAATACCTTCTACCTGCCCTTGGTCCACATCCCTCCATACCTTTAATATTCATGTGTTTATCTAAAAGCCCTTTAAACACCCCTATCCTATTTACTTTCATCACCATACCTGACAGTATGTTCCAGACACCTACTGCTCTCTGTGTTTAAAAAATACCTTGCCCTCACATCCCATTAGTGGGCAGCACGGTAGCACAGTGGTTAGCACTGCTGCCTCACAGCGCCAGAGACCCGGGTTCAATTCCCGCCTCAGGCGACTCTCTGTGTGGAGTTTGCACATTCTCCCCGTGTCTGCGTGGGTTTCCTCCCACACTCCAAAGATGTGCAGGTCAGGTGAATTGGCCATGCTAAATTGCCCGTAGTGTTAGGTAAGGGGTAGATGTAGGGGTATGGGTGGGTTGCGCTTCGGCAGGGCGGTGTGGACTTGTTGGGCCGAAGGGCCTGTTTCCACACTGTAAGTAATCTAATCTCCTTCAAACTTTCACCCCTCACCCTAAATGCATGTCCCCTAATGTTAGACATTTCAACCCTGGGGAAAAAGATCCTGACTGTCAACACTATCTGTGCATCTCTTAATTTTATAGATTTCTATCAAGAACCCCCCCCGCCCCTCCCACCCACCCCAATCCCCTTCCCCACCCTCTCAGGCTCCAGTGCTCCAGAGAAAACAACCCTGGATTTTCCAGCCTCTCCTTATGGCTCATACCCTCTAATCTAGGAAGCATCCCGGTAAATGTCTTCTGCATCCTCTCCAAAGCCTCCACATCCTTCCTGTAATGTGCTGACCAGAATCACGCTCCATATTTGCTCCTCAATTTCCTGATGACTATTGGGAGGGGCCTATCGTACAATCCTATTAAAGTGATCACCCACTTCTTCATATCACCTTAGAATCCCTAAGTGTGGAAGCAGGCCTTTCAGCTCATCAGGTCTACATTGACCCTCTGAAAAGCCACCCCACTACCCTATAACCTTGCATTTCTTATGACTATGTTATAGAGTGGAGTTTGACACTCCCAAGAACTAAAAACAAAACACCATCTAAAGCCCCGTCAGAAGAATCTGCAGAGAAAACACTTCTGACTGAAGACACAGTGGAGTGCCTCCCCCTATAATCTGTTAAAAAAAGTGGAAGAAGGGGTGTAACCCAATTTTTTTCAGCAACTTCTAGCGGTTAAGTGAAAGAACACTCACTTTACACTCCATAAGTAACAATTTATTTATCTAATAGTGAAAAATTTTTTAAACTATTAACAGACTGAACAATTGCCCTCTACTAACTATTCCTGAATAATGCAAAATACTAATGGTATGCTGTTCCAATAAATAGAATTCCAATTTATACAACAAAACAATAGAATTTAGTGTTGAAATTACAGCCAGTTTGCGTGCCTTCTGGAACTTTTTTTAAGATTAGATTACTTCCAGTGTGGAAACAGGCCCTTTAGCCCAACAAGTCCACACCGACCCTCTGAAGAGCAACCCACCCAGACCCATCCTCCTACATTTACCCCTTCACCTAACACTAAGGGCAGTTTAGCACAGCCAATTCACCTAACCTGCACATTTTTGGATTGTGGGAGGAAAATGGAGCAAACCCGCACAGATTGTGCAAACTCCACACAGTCAGTTGCCCGAGGCGGGAATTGAACCCGGGTCTCTGGCGCGGTGAGGCAGCAGTGCTGAGCACTGAGCCACCCCTTTCTGTGTCTTCTCCACTGATCCTTCTGTCAGAAATGTTTTCTCTGCAGATTCTTCTGACAGGGCTTTAGATGGTGTGCCGTGGTACTGTGGTAAATAGTTGGTGCTTCCTCTCAGAGCTGAGAGCTGTTATCTCTTAGCGGATGCCAGTTAGCTCTGGGGCTCTGTCCAACTGCTCCCTTCTTTAATACCCATGATGACGTATCACTTTCATACAATAGCATTGGTCCTATGATGTCAAAACCATCAGATTTAAATTTAATCGATTTTTGGTAGCTAAGGACCTGATTTAAATTAATTGGCTAATTTAAAACCTGCTGTCTTGAGAAAAACTGCAACTTGGCCTTTCGATATAAAATGTTTAAATTCGGGTGCTCTGTGTGCACTTGCAAACACCCCTGAGCTGCTGTTCAGACATCCACTTTTTAAAAATCTCTAAGTACAGAAAAAGCACCATCTTTTAAAGGGACAGTGCAATGCTTTTCTCATTTTATAATTTTACCAACTTATTCACGTAGCCTGTTAATCCCTGGCTACTATGGCAGTTCAGCATGGCCAATCCACCTGACCTGCACATCTTTGGACTGTGGGAGGAAGCCAGAGCACCTGGAGGAAACCCTCACGGACACGGGGACAATGTGCAAACTCCCACTCGAGGGTGCACTGTGAAGCAGCAGTGGAAACCACTGAGCTATTGTGTTGCCCAAATTCGTATTTCTCAGTTCCACCTATAAATCTTCACTGGATGATTCCTCAGGAATATCCTCTCTAAGTATTGCTGTGATGTTTTTCCTAATCAAAAACACCACTCTCCCCCCCTTTCTTGTCCACCCCTAACTTTCCTATAGCATTTGTACCCTAGAACATTGTATTGCCAGTCCTGTCCCTTCCTTAGCTATGTTTCTGTAATGGGTATGATATCCCAGTCTTATGTTCCTATCACTGACCTGAGTTCCTCTGCCTAATCTGTCAGGCCTCTTGCACTGAAATAAATTCTGTTAATTCATCAGTCTTGCCCAGAGTCCAGAGATTACCACCCGTAAGGTCCTGCGTTTTAACCTCCAGCCTAATTCCCTGTATTTGCTCTGCAAGAACCTCATCCCTTTGTCTAACCGTATTGTTGGTACCAATGTGTACAACAACCTCTGACTGCTCATGCTCCCCTTTGAGAAGATGTTGAAACCGCTCTAAAACATCCTCGGTCCCGGCACCAGAGAACATGGGTGGCATAGTGGTTAGCACTACTGCCTCACAGCGCCAGAGACCCGGGTTCAATTCCCGCCTCAGGCGACTGACTGTGTGGAGTTTGCACATTCTCCCCGTGTCTGTGTGGGTTTCCTCCAGGTGCTCCAGTTTCCTCCCACTGTCCAAAGATGTGCAGGTTAGGTGGATTGGCCATGCGAAATTGCCCGTAGTGTTAGATGCAGGGGTATGGGTGGGTTGTGGGTCGGTGTGGACGTGTTGGGCTGAAGGGCCTGTCTCCACATTGCAAGTAATCTAAACATTCTGTTCTGCTTTAATGTGGGAGTGGAAATGGGGAGTAGCCCATTTTCTGAAGTTAACTGATGAAATTTGTAGCTCAATGTACCTGCAAACAAACACAAAATGAATGGAAGGTATTAGTGGATAAGAGTTGAACATTGACCAAGACACTAAACAGATTTGTTATTCCACCCATTTCTCCATAACTTTCATTGGCCTCAGTTCAACATCACATTCTTCACTCAGGTCTGGAGCAGGTTTCAACTCTGTGTTTTACTCAGTGAAGAGTCTGTCACGACAGTTTCTAATGAGATTGATGTCTTGGTTTTGTAGAAATATACAGCACAGAGAGAGATCCTTCTGCTCATCGTTCTTATAATGCCCTTTAAAAACTGGTTGATTAATTCCATTTTCCCTCACAGCAAGTGTCCCCTTTCTAGTATAATTCAAAAGGATTAGACCAAATTTTCTTAGGGAGAGCGTTGCATTAATTTAATAGTATCAAATGTACTGATTAGTGTTGGTGATAATAGTATCACATTGATTGCAATTATTTTGGAAACGTTTACAGAGGCTAGGATATTATTATTTAATTAAAGGTGGTAATGTCAGAAATTTACCTTCTACAATGTTTTCCAAAAAGATATGGAGTGGTGTCACAGGGCAGCAGACATTGAGCTGATCTAACAGTGGACATAAGGAGAAAGTGAGAGAGTGGATCTGACTGGTGCATTTCTGAAACAAGCAGGAATGGCATCACAGTAGAGAGTGTGGTGCTGGAAAAGCACAGCACGTCAGGCAGCACAGTAGGGAGTGTGTGGTGCTGGAAAAGCACAGCACGTCAGGCATCACAGTAGGGAGTGTGTGGTGCTGGAAAAGCACAGCACGTCAGGCAGCACAGTAGGGAGTGTGTGGTGCTGGAAAAGCACAGCACGTCAGGCATCACAGTAGGGAGTGTGTGGTGCTGGAAAAGCACAGCACGTCAGGCATCACAGTAGAGAGTGTGGGTGCTGGAAAAGCACCCACAGCATCAGAGGAGCAGGAGAGTCAACATTTTGGGCATGAGCCCTTCATGAGAAACGAAGTTGTGCACTGGGGGGGCGGAGAGATAAATGGGAGGGGGGTGGGGGTGGGGAGAAGGTAGCTGACAATGCGATAAAGGTGGGGGAGAAGGTGATAGGTTGGAGGGGAAGGTGGAGTGGATAGATGGGAAAGACGACGGACAAGTGAAGAGGGCGGTGTGGAGATGGAGGTTGGCACTGAGATAAGGTAGGGAGAGGGGAAATGAGGAAACGGGTACATGTTTGGTTGATGTGTTTAGTTTTTCTTGCTGTTTAAGCTCGGCAAATGTTTAAAATTGTGGGAAGACGGTGGTCCAGTGACAAGGTAACTGAATTAAGTAATCCTGAGGCCCATTTGGTGCATAGCAATTTAAATTCAATTAATGAATCTGGAATTCGAAACCAGTCTCAGTAATAACTGGTGACCATGAGATTCCCCTTCGTTTTTGTACATTTCCTTCCCTTTCCTCATCCTTGCCTGAGTTGGCCCACATGTTACTCCAGACCCACAGCAATGTGGTTGAATCTTAACTATCCATGCAAGGACTGCACAAAACACTTCACAGGACAAACAGGAAGACAGCTAACATCCATGAACACCAACTAGCCACGAAACGACACGACCAGCTATCCTTAGTAGCCACACACGCAGTTGACAAGCAACATGAATTCAACTGGGATAACACTACTATAATAGGACAAGCCAAACAGAGAACAGCCAGGGAATTCCTAGAGGCATGGCACTCATCCACAGATTCAATCACTAAGCACATCGACCTGGACCCAATATACCGGCCACTGCAGCGGACAGCTGGAACTGACAATCGGAAGCGACAGATACAAATCACTATAAATGCCGGAGGAAACATCACAGAAGCGCTTCACAGGAGGCTCCCAAGCACTGAGGATGTCACCTAGACAGGGGACGAAACGTCTGCAACACAAATTCCCAGCTCGGCGAACAGAACCACAACAACGAGCACCCGAGCTACAAATCTTCTCACAAACTTTGAATCTTAACCACCCTCTGAAGTGGCCTGGAAAGTTACTCCATTTGAGGGCAAAAGAGATGCTGGCCCTGTTAGTGTTACCTGTACCTCCGTGAAAGAAAGACTAAAAACAAAACTCAAGTCAGACAAGTAATGAAATTGACAGCTCAACTGATGAAGCTGATTAATACAATTTTAGTCAAGTTAATTAAGAGTAAGTGAATACATAAGAGAGTTAGCACTGAGCAGATCTAAGCGACATTAGTTAAAATTTAAAGTTCGGACACAATTATGATTATCTAATTGATGTGTTTCAGTATATAATTTTTTAGCATTAGAAAATAAAGTATAACTGAAGAATCAAATGAATACGATTAAAATATGTATGAATCCATTACAATTTAAATGCTGGGGCCCAGTTGCTTTAAGGGGTTATTAGTTAGAAGGGTTCAGTCAGCTGATCTGGAGGGTTTGGGATTTACATCCCAGTCCCGAGAGTCTGGCTGATTGGGAGTTAGATCTAAATTGGCTTAAAAAATTTGGAAAACTCTTGATGAGAAAGAAAAATCGAAAATGAGGATCTTTAATGTAAAAGCCAGGTTATGGATAGATCAGGTCAAGCTGTGTCACCCTCGAGAAGGGTAGGATTTAAGGAGGTTCCCTGGTTTCAATGTATTTGTGCTTGCTGAGAGAGGAGTTGGCTGCAGTTTGGAGCTGGGAGGAGACTGAAGCAGGAGAACTGCAGCTCAGAGCAGATTGCAGGCAGCTCGGGCAGAATTTCCTGGGATTTATTGATAATTCAGTGCAGCTGTAAGCAGGCTGAAGGAGGCCCACAAGTGATATTTACTTAATAAGCTGAAGAAAGATTGGAGCTTAGGGAAATTCAGCAGTAGCTCAGTGAAACAAGCTGCTCAAACTTGGAATTGTATTGATGTTTAGAAGCTTGGGAGCAGACTCAAAGCTCCTGGGAATCTTGGCCTTAGAACATAGAACATAGAACACAGAAAAGTATAGCACAGAACAGGTCCTTCGGCCCACAATGTTGTGCCGAGGATCAATCCTAGTGTAAAATAAAATAACTTAACCTACGCACCGCTCAATTCACTGCTGTCCACGTGCATGTCCAGCAGTCGCTTAAATGTCCCCAATGACTCTGCTTCCATCATTATCACTGGCAATGCATTCCACGCATTCACAACTCTCTGCGTAAAGAACCTACCTCTGACCTCTCCTTTATACCTTCCTCCTAACACCTTAAAACTATGACCCCTTGTACCAGTCAGTCCTGCCCTGGGGAAAAGTCTCTGGCTATTGACGCTATCCATGGCTCTCATTACCTTGTGTACCTTGATCAGGTCACCTCTCTTCCTCCTTCTCTCCAGAGAGAAAGGTCCGAGCTCAGTTAAACTCTCTTTGTAAGACAAGCCCTCCAGTCCAGGCAACATCCTGGTAAACCTCCTCTGCACCCTCTCCAAATCTCCACATCTTTCCTATATTAGGGTGATCAGTACTGGACACAGCATTCCAAGTGTGGTCTAACCAGGGTATTGTAGAGCTGTAGCAAAATCTCACAGCTCTTAAACTTGATCTCCCTGTTAATGAAAGTCAAAACACCATATGCTTTCTTAACAACCCTATTCACTTGGGTGGCAACTTTGAGGGATCTATGCACTTGAATACCCAGATCCCTCTGTTCCTCCACACTGCCAAGAATCTTGTCTTTAATCCTGTATTCAGCATTCGAGTTCGACCTTCCAAAATGCATCACTTTGCACTTATCCAGGTTGAACTCCATCTGCTATTTCTCAGCCCAGCTCTGCATCCTGTCTATGTCGTACTGCAGCCTACAATAGCCCTCAATACTATCAATGACATGTCCAACTTTTGTGTCATCTGGAAATTTACTAACCCACCCCTCAACCTCCTCATCCAAGCCATTTATAAATGCTACAAAGAGCAGGGACCCAATAACAGGGCCCTGCGGGACTCCACTCACCACTGACCTCCAGGCAGAATACTTTCCATCTACAACCACTCTCTGCCTTCTGTCAGCCAGCCAATTCTGAATCCAGATAGCCAAATCTCCCTCTATCCCATACTTCCTGACTTTATGAATGAGCCTACCATGGGGAACCTTATCAAACGCCTTGCTGAAGTCCATATACACCACATCCACTGCTTGACCTTCATTAACCTGTCTCATTGCCTCCTCAAAGAACTCAGTAAGATTAGTGAGGCACGACCTGCCCCTTACAAAGCCATGCCGACTGCCTTTTATCACACTATGCTTTTCTAAGTAGTCATAAATCCTATCCCTCAGGATTCTTTCCAAAACCTTGCTGACCACAGACATAAGACTGACTGGCCTGTAATTGCCAGGGATTTCCCTATTACCCTTCTTGAAAAGAGGAACAACATTCGCCTCCCTCCAATCCTCCGGTACGATACCCCTGGAGAGTGAGGAAGCAAAGATCTTCGCCAGCAGCTTAGCAACCGCCTTTCTCTCTTCCCGGAACAGCCTGGGGTAAATCTGGGCTGGCCCTGGGGACTTGCAGAAAGTGAGGACTGCAGATGCTTGGAGCTCAGACTCGAGAGTGTAGTGCTGGAAAAGCACAGCAGGTCAGGCAGCATCCGAGGAGCAGGAGAATCAACGTTTTGGGCAAAAGCCTCATTCCTGATGAAGGGCTTATGCTCAAGACATTGATTCTCCTGCTCCACAGATACTGCCTGACCTGCTGTGCTTTTCCAGCACTACACTCTTGGCCGTGGGGACTTATCAATCTTAATGTTTGCCAAAATTTCTAGCACATCAAACTCCTCTATCTTGATCTGTTCAAGCCTGTTTCCCAGCTCCTCAAAGTTCTCATTCACAATAATGTCCTTTCCCTTAGTGAAAACTGAAGCAAAAAAACCGTTTATGGCTTCCCCTATCAGCTCAGACTCCACGCACAAGTTCCCTCCGTTATCCCTGATCGGCCCTACCCTCTCTCTGATCATTCTCTTATTCGTCATGTATGAATAAAATGCCTTTGGGCTCTCCCTAATCCTTCCTACCAAGCCGTTTTCATGCCCCCTCCTGGTTCTCCTCAATCCATTTCTGAGTTCCTTTCTAGCAAGCCTGTAATCCTCTAAAGCTGTGCTAGATCCTTGCTTCCTCCACCCTACGTAAGCTGCCTTCTTCCTTTTAATGAGAAGTTCCTCCATTCTCATCATCCAAGGCTCCTTAATCTTACCCCTTCTTGCCTGTCTCAGAGGAACAGATTTGTGCATCACTCACAACAACCGCTCCTTAAACAGTCTCCACATGTCTGCTGTGCCCTTTCTGTGGAACAATTGCTCCCAATCTGTACTTCCCAACTCCTGTCAGATAGTGGCATAATTTCCTTTTCCCCAATTAACTATCTTCTCTTGGTTCCTTTCCCTCTCCATGGCAATGGCAAATGTGAGGCAGTTGTGGTCACTGTCACTAAAGTATTCTCCCACCGCAAGATCTGACACCTGTACTGGCTCATTGTCGAGCACCAAATCCAAAATGGCCTCTCTCCTCATCGGTCTGTCTACTTACAGAGGAATGAAATCCTCCTGAACAACCTGACAAAAATGGCTCCATGTAAACCATCTGCACTAAGAAGGTTCCAGTCAATATTGGGAAAGTTGGTTTGGGATATCTGGTCGGCATGGACAGGTTGGACCGAAGGGTCAGTTTCCATGCTGTGCATCTCTATGGCTCAATGGCTCTAATACCCATAACAACAACCCTGCTACATGTTGTGATTGACTGACCACAACATTAACAATCGTTGGGCAGTCCAACTTGGAGAGGGTAATTCCAAAACTAAATCGTCAGAAGTGAAGAATTTTAATGAGACTTACTGATCCACTGTTTCAATAACATCTGTGTGGAATCTTTGAGCACATCAAACATTTCAAGTGAAGTCTATCAAATGTGTTAACTCATGTTTTTCCTGAACTGTTGCATGGTGGGCAGCACGGTGGCACAGTAGCTAGCACTACAGCCTCACAGCGCCAGAGACCTGGGTTCAATTCCCGCCTCAGGCAACTGACTGCGTGGAGTTTGCACATTCTCCCTGTGTCTGTGTGGGTTTCCTCTGGGTGCTCCAGTTTCCTTCCACAGTCCAAAAATGTGCAGGTCAGGTGAATTGGCCATGCTAAACTGCCCATAGTGTTAGGTGAAGGGGTAAATGGGTCTGGGTGGGTGGTGGGTCAGTGTGGACTTGTTGGGCCGAAGGGCCTGTTTCCAGTAATCTAATTATCAGTTACATTGTAGATCCTTTGATTTTTCTCATCATGAAAAGTTAGGTCCAGTTTGTTCAAAAACTGGAATCTTGTGGTTTGATTCTCTTAGTAGATTCCTAGGATCTTGAATTTATCTGCTTTAGGAATCAGTTCATAATATAAACTTGATGTCACGTTCAGGATCATAACACTAGGTTATCAAAGATGCAATAGAGATGAGCAGCTCAGATCCAATTCCATGTGAGAATCTTTAACCCTTCATTCACCCTAGGTGATCACTAAAGTAGGAAATGTCTCCCGTTGTTTCAGCTTGAGCTCAGGAATACCTGAACTTGAGAGCCAACAGGAGTCATTAAAAGCACCAGGGAAGAGGGCACTTTCTTGGATTGTATGTTCCAGGAGGTAGTCACCCCACAGACAGTGAGAGGAAAGGATGGTAGAAGAGTAGGAAGTGCAGGCCTCTCCAAGGTGTGGGCTACTCTCCCAGGAGATTGCTGGGAGTGACGACACCTTGGAGGAGTACAGTCCAGACCAGGCCATAGTGCCAATTGGATAAGGGGTGGCAGGTTTAAAACAGAGAGGACATGACCTTACATCTCTCAAAGGGCTGTGAATCTGTCAAATTTATGACCCTAGAGTGCAGTGGATGCTTGGACATTACGTAAATTTAAGAAAGAGTTGGATTTTTCGTTAGTAATGAGCTGAAGGGTTATGGAGAGCAGGCAGGAAAGTGAACGAGGTCAAAATAAGATTAGCGTTTTTGTATTAAATGGCAGAGCAGGCTCGGTGGCTGAATCACCTCCTCCCACTCCTAGTTCAAATGTAAGAATCAGATTGGACTCAAAATATTAACTCTTTTCCTCCCCACAGACCCTACCAGACCCGTTGAGTTTCCCCAGCATTGTCTGTTTTTCTTACAGACCTCCAGCTTCTGTAGAATGTTGCTGTTACCTATTTAAACAGAATGAGTTGCAGCTCAATAGGACTGGGACAAATGCCTTCACAAGGATGTTCTGTAACGTTAGAGAGGACTTAAACTAAACTGACGGATGGTTGGGGCTTCACGATGGAGAGGCAAACAAGCGAAATAATGTGTATGAAGTTGCCAGAGCGGTAGACAATGCAAGAGGAGGAAGTGTTTATCATAGTAGAATGATCTCAGGCAACTCCTAATTCATACATTCATATATTTACATGGGCATCCATCAAATGGAAAATACTAGAGCGCACTATTGAGGGGTTATGGCAGGGCAATTAGAAAATCATGATACAGTATCATCGCAGTTTTGTGAAAGGGATAATGTTTGATAAACATTCTTGGAGGATGTAACAAACTGGGTAGATAAAAGGAAACCAATAGATGTGGTTTACTTAAATTTCCAAAAGATATTTGATAGAGTGTCACGTAAGAGGTTGAAAGACAAGATAAGAGCTCACTGCTTTGGTGTAATGTAGTAGCATGGGTAAAAGAATGGGCTAACTAACAGGTCATAGTTCAGGTAAGTGGAATTATCTTCAGGTTGCAAAAATATGGTCAAAATCCTGTAACAACTGCTGTCCCTACACCCCAAGGACTACACTGGATCAAAAATACAGCTCACCACCGAGTTCTCCAGGAAATTAGGAATGGATGATAAATGCTGACCAATCAGCAACAACCCATATCCCACGAACGAATGTAAAAATGAATGAATGGATTGTGTATCCAATTGCCACTATTAGCACAGCATGTAATGGGATTAATTTGGGATTTAGTGACCATAGCATCTAATAGGATTAGACCAAGGGGCATTAGTGACAACCGCTGTATCAGCTTCCTGTTTAGTTTCTGCTCTATTTGCCTGACTTGTGTCTGGGAGATACCATAACTCAAAATGGTTATCTGAGCTATTCTGTCTTTCCAGTTTAGGAAACAACTTAGGAATTGAATGTCAAGAATGGAATCCCCATTATTAATTCCCAGCCGTGTTCTTGGGTAGGAAAGGACAAGATTGCGGGAATTGTCAGTGTCAGGAAGAATGAACCAATTTGAGCATTGGCGCCAGTTCAGAGACAGTTGGGAATTATTCCACAAGGATTAGCTCCACCTTAACAGGGAAGGTTTTGGCAAATTGTGTAAATAGGAAAGTGACAAGATAATAAAAAGATATGGAGTGATTATGAATGTGGAAAAATGAAGTAAACATGAAGCTAGTTTAGACAAAAGAAAGAGATAAGGAATGGTGTTTGGAGATAAGAGAGTTTCAAATGTATACATTAGCATGTCTGTATTAGAATGGAAGTGTTTATTTTACAGGAAAGTCCAGATTTAACAGTTTTAAACAAATCAATTACAAACTCGACAAGAATAGAAACTAAATATATCAGGATATATATAGGAGGTAGAGAAAAGATAAAGAGAAAGGAGACCGAGAGCAGTATTGATTTTAGAGGGAACCTATGCAGATAAAGAAGGGGGCAGACTGAGTTGATTTGTTTGAGTCCAATGATAAAAGTTCCAGTAGTCGGGGTGTATCTCAGATTGTGGGAAGGAAATGGAAGAGGAAACGAGCAGTCCAATTGGAAAGATAGAATAACCAAATTATTGTTCTGTTAGATTTCAATTATCCCCTTATCAATTTTAACAGAGAGGGGGAGAATGGAATGGAATTCTGAAACTCGGTACAGAGACTCCTTCCTTGATGAAGTCAGGCAGTTTAGAAAACTGGATCTAAGTGTGGTGAAAATGAGGACTGCAGATAATGGAGATTGGAGTCAAGATTAAAGTGGTGCTGGAAAAGCACAGCAGGTCAGGCAGCATCCGAGGAGCAGGAAAATTGATGTTTCAGGCAGGAGCCGTTCATCCTGATGAAGGGCTCCTGCCCGAAACGTCAATTTTCCTACTCCTCTGATGCTGCCTGGATCTAGGTATGGTTAATGAAATCGATCTGGTTAATGAAAGAAAAGATTTTGAGGTTACTTAGTGGCCATGGGGGATTGTAATGTAGTTTGCAACCTTGGTATATCCCAACCGAGGTTAATACTGGAAAAATCCGATCCCAGAGTGAAACCTGGCTTGATAGATCATAAATGTTATTTTTGCATTTGGTTACCATGGTGGTCCATCACTAAACATATGCATGAGTTTGTCAATGTACTTTTAACAAAAGAAGCTAAGTTTATTACACACAAATATCTACTTGTAAGATAATTTGGAAAGATCTGATTGTAAACAGCAAAAAGAAAATGCAATGTTTTTCCCCCCAGTAATATCCTTTACAGCCTTTCAACTTCAGTGTTGTATCTTTCCTATCTTCGCCCGAAAATTTCTTACTGAACTGATGAGGTCTTTAACATTTCCTTTTGGGTGCCTCTCTGCACCTTTGCTAGATGTGATTGTCTTTGTTACTGTCTCTCTCTGAGACACACTGATGTTGACGACGTTGAAGTTGCCAAAACAGTTCAAGACTGCTTTCCAGGTCTAATGATCTAAGCATGTCCCCAGACTGAAATATCCCCTTCTGCTGGCATAGATTTCCCCTTTGTACTTGATCTGACCATCTATCTTTTATGTGGGTTGTAAAAGATATTAGTAAACTTCTTAGCTATTATCACCCTGGGTAGCTTAATAATCATTTAGTAAAAGTCATTTATTTTTGGAAAGGCTGTCATAAACTCAAGTTCCAAATGACTTTCTGACCCTTTCTTTCAAGAACAGATCAGACTTCCAGAGAACTGAAAACCAGAATGATAACCCCAATTAGCTCTACTTTAGAGTCCAAATTCTACAGAATAACAATAATTTATTATCCTTTGTCACAACCAATAAAGTACTTTCGAAATGTAGTCACTGTTATAATGCCAAGCAAGGCAGTGGGACGGAGAGGTTTAGGCATAGAATTCGAGAGCTTAGAGATTTGACAGTTGAAGGCGCAAACACCAAAATAAATCAATTAAAATTGAGGATGTTCAGGACAACAGAACGTGAGGAAGGCAGACATCTTGGATTAAGTGAGGATTGCAGATGCTGTCCTCACTTAATCCAAGGACAGCAGTATCCAAGGAGTTTATGAAGAAGGGTTTATGCCCGAAACGTCGATTCTCCTGCTCCTTGGATGCTGCCTGACCTGCTGCGCTTTTCCAGCAACACATTTTTTCAGCCATCTTGGATTGCTGAGCTAAAGAGATGAGACAACAGGGAGGGAAGAGGCCATAGGGGGATTTGAAATAAAGGTGAGAATTAAAAATTAAGTACGTCGCTTAATTGGAAGTCAATGTAGATCAGAATGGAGTGATTGTTGACCAAGATAAAGTGAGTTAGCACAGAAACAACAGTGTTCTAATGACAGGAATTTTATGGAGATAGAATGTGGGAAGCTGGACAACAGCATATTCAAGTCAAATCAACCTGGGGTGCAGGTACATAGCTCCATGAAAGTGGAGTCACGGGTAGATAGGATAGTGAAGAGGGTGTTTGGTATGCTTTCCTTTATTGGTCAGAGTATTGAGTACAGGAGTTGGGAGGTCATGTTGCGGCTGTACAGGACATTGATTAGGCCACTGTTGGAATATTGCGTGCAATTCTGGTCTCCTTCCTATTGGAAAAATGTTGCGAAACTTGAAAGGGTTCAGAAAAGATTTACAATAATTTTGCCGGGGTTGGAGGATTTGTGCTATAGGGAGAGGTTGAATAGGTTAGGGCAATTTTCCCTGGAGCGTCGGAGGCTGAGGGGTGACCTTATAGAGGTTTACAAAATCATGAGGGGCATGGAGAGGATAAATAAACAAAGTCTTTTTCATGGGATGGGGGAGTCCAGAACTAGAGGGGCATAGGTTTAGGGTGAGAGGGGAAAGATATAAAAGAGACCTAAGGGGCAACTGTTTCACACAGAGGGTGGTACTGTCTGGAATGAGTTGCCAGAGGAAGTGGTGGAGGCTGGTACAATTGCAACATTTAAGAGGCATTTGGATGGATATATGAATCCAAATATGAATATGAATATGAGGGAGAAAGGGATGTGGGAAGATACAGGAGCGGAGACCATTTATTCAGATCCGTGTGGGGTCAACATTGATTGGATCAAATAATGAGTTACCCTGATATGATATTTCTTTATTTCTGTGTAAGCTTGTACTCTGGGAGCAGTATACACGGCATTACAAATGTGTACGATGGATATCACCCTTCTTGCCTCTGTATTTCTCAGCACCATTTCCCACCAACTGAGCAATTAAAAAAACAATCATCACGAGGTTAAACAAGTAACTGTATTGACTGGAGAGATATGCAAAGTACAAGGCTGGTCACGCTGACCTACTGATTACAGGACAGCTGCCTTGATTCCAACAGGAACAGACTGGTGCCAGACTGCTTTCCCCTGAGATTGGTTCACTCCAGCGTTCGGGTTTCAGTGTTTCACTTTCCCTGTGATAATTCGATTCAATATTATCAGTACCAAGGGTCCCCAAAACAATTGGATTTTACTTGTGATACATTCCTGATATTTGTACCACCTGCTTATTGAATGTCGAGCTTCAACTTTGGGTGAATATTTGAACAGCTGAATTCATGTGTTATTTCGTGGTTTGAAGTTTCCACGGATGTTTTGCTGCTTAACTACGTTCAGCAGTGTAAACTTTGGTCAATATTACAGCATGGAAAACATGATCACAAATGGAATATTTTATAATTTAAAGTCAGGAGCAGCCCATCAGCAAGTTGAGGCTTTTCAAGGAGTTTCCAATTTAAAAATATTTATATTTCACGCTATTTTTTTCAGTCATGGTTTGAAGGTGTCACTCAGTTGGGAAAACATTTACTGCCCATCCCTAATTGCCCTTGAGAATTTGGTGGTGAGTTGTTTTCCTTGAACTGTGGTAGTTCAGGGGTGTAGGGACACTGCTGTTATGCAGGGATTTTGATCCAGTGACAGAGATGGAACAGTGATTCCACAATGGGATGGTACACGGCTTGAAGGGAAACTTGCAAGTGGCTGTGTTGTGTTCGAAACTGTGGGATTATTTAATATGTATTATTTGTTTGGTTTATGGATTTTCAATTAGTAACTGATGCGTTTTCTTGGGTCTGAAGTTAATATTTAACTTGTAAGTATGTCCACAGTTTTAGAGTGATTGACATGTTCTGCCCCACTAATGTTTGTGCATCTTCATTTGTTTTGCTGACCAAGCAAGGTAAATAATAGGGCCTCAAGATTTTAGAGGGTTCAGGGACTTGACCTTTTTAAGCTTGACACCCAAAGCTTGCAGAGAGTTTTTTTTTTCACTTTGGGACAGTCCTGTGAAGTTTTTGAATGAGGATGACTGTACTCCTGAGAAAGGAAGGATATATAGTGAACTAGAGAGTGAAGAGTTCATGTTAATCTCAGAGCCAGAAGTGTTGGGATAAACCCCTGAGGAGGTTACTCCGAGCCTGAGTGTGTTTAAGCTCAGAGCTAGAAATGTGTTGCTGGAAAAGCGCAGCAGGTCAGGCAGCATCCAAGAAGCTGGAGAATCGATGTTTTGGGCATGAGCCCTTCTTCAGGAATGAGGAAAGTGTGTACTGAAGAAGGGCTCATGCCCGAAAGGTCGATTCTCCTGCTTCTCGGATGCTGCCTGACCTGCTGCGCTTTTCCAGCAACACATTTTCAGCATCTACTCGACACTTCTGACTGAAGATTGCTGCGAGTACTTCAGCCTTATCTTTCACACTGGTGTTCTGGGCTCCTCCATCATTGAGGATGGGGATATTTGTAGAGTTGCCTCCTCCAGTGTGTTGTTTAATTGTCCACCACCCCATTCACAACTGGATGTAATAGAATTACAGAATTTCGATCTGATGCACTGGTTGTGGGATTGTTTAGCTTTGTCTATCACTTGCTGCTTCTGCTGTTTAGTAGCTTCACCAGGTTGACATTTCAGTTTTAGGCATAACCTCCTGATGGTACGAGGTTAGCACTTGGAGATCCATGTGGAGCACTTCCCTCCATTAAAAGTTTGAACGAAAGAACATTTCCACGTGGCACTCTGAATTTAAATAAAATTTCACTTTCCCAAATCATCTCAATAACCTGGATGTGGGTTTGCTCGCTGAGCTGGAAGGTTCATTTCCAACATTTCGTGACCCTACTAGGTAACACCTTCACTGGGCCTCCAGATGAAGCACTGTTGATAATTCCTGCTTTCTATTTATATATGATTTGGAGATGCCGGTGTTGAATTCGGGTGTACAAAGTTAAAAATCACACAACACCAGGTTATAGTCCAACAGGTTTAATTGGAAGCACACTAGCTTTCGGAGCGACGCTCCTTCATCAGGTGATTGTGGAGGGCTCGATCGTAACACAGAATTTATAGCAAAAATTTACAGTGTGATGTAACTGAAATTATACATTGAAAAATTGATTGTCTGTTAAGCCTTTCATCTGTTAGAATACAGTGATAGTTTCATTTCTTTCATGTGTAAATCACAAAACCTTTTTTTTAAAAGTTGCATTCTCGAGTTAGCTGTTAATAATGGTGATAGCTAGACAAAAGTTGAAGGTAAAAACAATGACTGCAGATGCTGAAAACCAAATACTGGATTAGTGGTGCTGGAAGAGCACAGCAGTTCAGGCAGCATCCAAGGAGCTTCGAAATCGACGTTTCGGGCAAAAGCCCTTCATCAGGAGTTAGCCCTCTGTCTATGCCATGATGTTTAGATTGATTCTAATCTAAAAAGTGAGATAACTATCTAAACATCATGGCATAGACAGAGAACACAGGGGGCTAACACCTTCATCATATTGTCTAGCTATCACCATTGTTAACAGCTAACCCGAGAATGCAACTTTAAAAAAAAGGTTTTGTGATTTACACATGAAAGAAGTGAAAGTATCACTGTATTCTAACAGATGAAAGGCTTAACAGACAATCAATTTTTCAATGTATAATTTCAGTTACATCACACTGCAAATTTTTGCTCTAAATTCTGCGTTACGATCGAGCCCTCCACTATCACCTGATGAAGGAGCGTCGCTCTGAAAGCTAGTGTGCTTCCAATTAAACCTGTTGGACTATAACCTGGTGTTGTGTGATTTCTAACTCTATTTATATAGTGTCATAGAGATGGACAGCATGGAAACAGACTCTTTGGTCCAACCCGTCCATGCTGACCAGATATCCCAACCCAATCTAGTCCCACCTGCCAGCACCCGGCCCATATCCCTCCAAACCCTTCCTATTCATATATCCATCCAAATGCCTCTTAAATATTGCAATTGTACCAGCCTCCACCACTTCCTCCGGCAGCTGAGTACATACACGTACCATGCTCTATGTGAAAATGTTGCCCCTTAGGTCTCTTTTATATCTTTCCCCTCTCACCCTAAACCTATGCCCTCTAGTTCTGGACTCCCCGACCCCAGGGAAAAGACTTTGTCTATTTACCCTATCCATGCCCCTCATGATTTTGTAAACCTCTATAAGGTCGCCCCTCAGCCTCCAAAACAGCCCCAGCCTGTTCACCCTCTCCCCATAGCTCAAATCCTCCAATCCTGGCAACATCCTTGTAAATTTTTTCTGAACCCTTTCAAGTTTCACAATATCTTTCTGATAGGAAGGAGACCAGAATTGCTCACAATATTCCAACAGTGGCCTAACCAATGTCCTGTACAGCCGCAACATGACCTCCCAACTCCTGTACTCAATACTCTGACCAATAAAGGAAAGCATACCAAACACCTTCTTCACTATCCTATCTATCTGTGACTCCACTCTCAAGGAGCTCTGAACCTGCACTCCAAGGTCTCTTTGTTCAGCAACACTCCCTAGGACATTACCATTAAGTGTATAAGTCCTGCTAAGATTTGCTTTCCCAAAATGCAGCACCTCGCATTTAACTGAATTAAACTCCATCTGCCACTTCTCAGCCCATTGGCCCATCTGGTCCAGATCCTGTTGTATCTTTGGGTTGGTGCTTTTTGTAATTTCCTGTGGTGACATCATTTCCTGTGGCAATGTCATTTCCGGCTCTTTTACTCAGGAAGTGATAGATGGGGTCTAACTCTATGTTTGTTGATAGAGTTCTGGTTGGCATGCCATGCTTCTAGGAGTTCTTGTGTGTGTCTCTGTTTGGCTTGTCCTGGGATGGATGTGTTGTCCCAGTCAAAATGGTGTCCTTCCTAACTGTTGTTAGACCCTATCTACACCTAATGAGGAAAAGAACAGGACATGACATCACCACAGGAAATGATGTCACCAACCCAAAGAAACCCAAACATATACACTGTAAATAGAAAGCAGGAATTCTCAGCAGTGCTTCGACTGGAGGCCCACTAAAGATGTTACCTAGTAGGGTGATGAAACATCTGGAAATGAATCTTCCAGCCGGAGTGTTTGATGGGAGTCTAGATTCGAATGGTGCTGGCAAAGCACAGCAGGTCAGGCAGCATCCGAGGAGCAGGAAAATTGACTTTTCGGGCAAAAGCCCTTCATCAGGAATGAGCTCAATTTCCGATTTTCCTGCTCCTCGGATGCTGCTTGGCGTGCTGTGCTTTGCCAGCACCACACTAATCTTGACTAATCTCCAGCATCTGCTGTATCCAGCATGTGCTGTATGGGGACAGAGTAGAAATTGCTATATTTTGTTTGCTAAACCTGTGTTGTGACTGACATGCAAATATTTGATGGGAACAATGTTAAAGGAGTTTTACTTTCAGTTTAAAAGAACAAAGGAAGCTTTACTCTGTAGTTAACCCCATTTAATCCCTATCCTGGGATTGTTTGAGGACAGTGTAGAGGGAGCTGTACTCAGTATCTAACTTTGTGCTGTATCTTTCTTAAGACAGTTTGATAGGGACTTCAGGTGCTTTTTGTTGGGCAGGTTTTGGAGTAATCAAGTGAACATATTCCTCCTTCCATGAAGTCATGTGATCCTGAACATCTTTCATTTGATGTATATTGAACAAGGTGTTAATGTGCAGCTGTTGGCCCATTCCTGAATCTGTCCTTAGCTACAGTTCTGAGGAGTCTGGCATGAAACACAGTCTCTCTGGCTGATTCCAGGACACCTTTGGACATTGACTGATCCCCTGTTTGCTGTGTGATAAACCAGAACGGTCATACTGATCTGAGTTCTTGTGAACAAACCCAGTTGTACAGCCAAGAGGTCATTCAGTTGCGATGTGACTCGGGGACTGGCAAACCAGATCTCAATAGCAACTCACAGAGTCATCATCGAAATTCGGAACTGAAATTTTTGAGAAATTGGAACCCTGAAGAATTTGTCAGTGATGGCTCGGGGAGTCCTGATGTTGACGTTTTGGAGGCCCAAGTTAACAGTCTTGCTTTTGATTCTGATCAGCTTGGTGCTGCATATCTTGATTGCTCTGTTGCCTGTTCAGGAGCTAAGTGGTCAGGAAAACTGTGCCCATTACCCACAGGCGGCTGCTGGCCAGAATGTTCCTGTGCTCCCGAACCGAGCAGTGATGAAGAGCAAGCAGTCAAAGACAAACAGAGAACTTCAGAATTATGCCAGCACCAGGATATCTGGCCGCGCTTCTCAATCCCTGGATTCAAATATCAAGAGCCAGATATTCCATCAAAAGAAACATACAGAGTCAGGCTTTAAGCTGGAGAATAAACTTCAGAGGGAACGCTCTAAGTCAAACATCTCCAAACTGACTGCATTGTTTCAACATCCACTGTACAACACCCCGATTCCAACACTGACACCAGACGATCAGCTGTTCTCTGAGAGTTCAGCAGAAAAATTCAATCCGAAAAGCAAAAACCCTGATGGTTGGTGAGTGGGGCATAACTCCTGGAACTATAAGTAAGACGGGTTTGGAGGGATTTGGGCCCATTTGTGACTAGATTACATTAGGATATCTGGTCAGTGTGGATGAGTTGGTTGGAAGGATCTGTTTGCAGAGGGAGGGATAATCTGATATTACAACAGGCATTAAGATAATAGAGACAATGTGATACTCTGAAGGATAAACCATACAAAAAAAGAATCAGCAGTACACCAATCAGCCCCTTCAAGCCCATTCCGTCATTTAATAAGCTCCTTGCTGATTTATTTGTAACCTCAAATCCACATTCTTCATCCCCTGATAACCTTTCACCCTCTTTACCTAGCAAGAATCTAAACACCTCCACCTTAAAAGAACTCTGTATCTGCCACCTTTTCGGGAAGAGAGTTCACGACCCTCTAAGAGAAAATGCTTCACCTCATTTCCTTTTCTATTGGGTTGACCCCTGATTTTTAAATAGTGACCCCCCCTCGTTCCAGATTCTCCCACAAGAGGAAACCTTTTCCACATTGACCAGGCATCTCAAGATCTTGTATGTTTCAACCAAGTCAACTTACTCGTCTGAACTGCAGAGGATACAAGGAGAAAGTGAGGACTGCAGATGCTGGAGGTCAGAGCTGAAAAATGTGTTGCTGGAAAAGTGCAGCAGGTCAGGCAGCATCCAAGGAGCAGGAGAATCGACGTTTCGGGCATAAGCCCTTCTTCTGAAGAAGGGCTTATGCCCGAAACGTCGATTCTCCTGCTCCTTGGATGCAGAGGATACAAGCCTAGCCTGTCCAATCTGTATAAGACAATACCCTCCTCACTGCAGTCTAGTAATTTTTTCTGTACTGCTTGCAATGCATTTACATACTCCCTGAAAAAGGGAGATTAATACTGTTCACAGTACTTCAGTTGTGATCTTACCAATAACTAAAACATAACTTCATATCTTTTGCTTTCAATTTTCCAGTAAAAAAAATAACAGCACACTCTTGTTTTCCTAGTGCCCTGTGAATGAACCTTTTGTGATTCATCCACTCAGACCCCTCGGTCTTTCTGCATCTCAGAGCTCTACAATTTCTCACCACTGTTCTGTTTTTTATTCTCCTGCCGATGTCTTCAGTTACTCCTGTGTGAAACAAAGTGTACACTACACTCAAAGCATATTGCATGTAAAGTATTCTCACACAGTGAGTACACGGTGCCGAATATCATCAAATCGTTCCTTAAATAGGGGATCCAAAACTGCTGACAGTACTCCAGATGTGGTCTCACCAGCACCTTGTACAGTTGCTGTAAGCCTTCCCTACTGTTATACTCCAGCCCCCTTGGAATAAAGGCCATTATTCCATCAGCCTTCCGGATTACCTGCTGTCCCTGTGGGCTAGCGTTTCGTGCACAAGTCCCCCTAAAGTCCAGTTGTGTTGCAGCTTTATGCAGTATTTCTTTATTGAAATAATATTCTGTTCTCCCTTCCAAAATGAACAGCTTCACATTTTCCCACATTATACTCCTTATGTCACCTCTTTTCTCTCCTTACAGATGCTGCCAGACTTGCTGAGATTTTCCTGCATTTTCCCTCTCTAATGTCCCAGGAATTAGGAACCCTTTCACCCCCTCACCAGCCACATACTGATCCGAAACATCCTGCTATTTCCACTCGGACACTACAGTTTCACCAACTCCAAAACCTGGGCTCCCTGAATCTGCAGCTGGAGACACTTCCTGCACACACACAGGTGGAGGGTACTTGGAAATGTTCCCCACTTCCTGCACAGGGCAGGAGAAGTACAGGAAGACAAACAAGGCAAGGGAATACATGATGAACGATAGGATCCTGGGAAGCACCAAGGAGCAGAGGTGTGCGTGTCCATTGGTCCCTTAAGGTGTCAGGACAGGTGGATAACATGGTTATGAAGGCATATAGGCTACTTGCCTTTGTTAGTCAAGCCGTTAAACTTAACAGGAGGGAGGTTATGCTGCAACTGTATAAAACATTGGCTAGTCCACAGCTAGATCTGGAATCCACATTATAGGAGGGTTCTGATAATGTTGGAGATGGTGCACAGGAGATGCCTTTGCTGGAGAGTTTTAATGATGAAGAGAGATTGGACAGACCGGGGTTGTTTACCTTCGAACGGGGGATGGGGGGAACATGATTGAGGTGGATAAAATTATGAGAGGCAGAGATATGCACCAATGTTTTAGAAAGTTGTAACGAGAGTTCCTCGCATCCGCACCCTGCATAACAAAGGCAAGTCATGTTGCATCTGTATCGAACTTTAATTAGGGCCACATTTGGAATAGTGCGTGCAGAATCATGGAATCGCTACAGTGCGGAAAGAGGCCATTCACCCCATCGAGGCTGCATCGACCCTCTGAAGAGCATCCCCCACTCCAGACTCATCCCCATCCCCCACTCCAGACCCATCCCCCAATCCCACATTTACCATACACATCCTTGGATATTATGGAACAATTTCGCATGGCCAATCCACCTAAATTGCACATCTTTGGATTGTGGGAGGAAACCAGAGGAAACTCATGCAGATGCTGGGAAATGAACCCAGGTCCCTGGTGCTGTGAGGCAGCCATGGACCAGGCCACTGAGCCACCGTGTCACCCTTGATTTACTGCTTTGTGTTTTATCTGTAGGTTATGCCTTTTCACACCTTGAATTCTTGTGTTGACACTTTAGATATCGATGGACTTGTACACCAAGGTCCTTTTGTTCTTCAATACCTCCCAGATCAGGATTAAATCCCATCTGCCTTTGCTCTGCCCAATTTACCAGCTGACTGATATCAGACTGTAGCCTGAGACCATTCTCCCCACAATCAACAACAACACTAATTTCTGTGTCATCTGCAAACTTATAATTATATTTTCTACATTCACAACCAAGTTTATGAAGTTGTAATAAGACTTCCCTGCTCCTATATTCTACGTCCTGGCTAATGAAGGCAGGTATCCCATATGCCTTCTTCATCATCCTATCTACCTGTACTTATACCTTTGGGGATCTATGGACTTACACAGCAAGGTTCCCTTGTTCCTCAGTACTCCCCAAAGACCTACCATTCATTGAGTAAATCCTTCCCTTATTACCTCCCAAAATGCATCACTTTACACTTATCAGGATTAAATTCCATCTGCCATTGCTCTGCCTAACTTACCAGCTGGTCAATGTCAGACTGTAGCCTGAGACCATGCTCCTTACGATCAACAACACCTCCAATTTCTGTACCATCTGCAAACTTACTAATTTACACCTTCTATTCACATCCACAGTGTTAAGGGTCCCAATGCCGATCCCTGTGCTACTCCACTGGTCACAGCTTTCCAATCACAAAAACAGCCCTTCCCTTTGCCTGCTATTTGCAAACAAATTTTGGATCTAGTCGCCAACTTGCCTTGGATCCCATTCGGACCTTTTGGACCATCCTTCCATGTGGGGCCTTGTCAAAGGCCTGAGTAAAGTCCATGTAAACTACATTAACTGCAAAACCCTATGGGTCTTACAATGGTGTCTTCCACAACCACCTGATGAAGGAGCAGCACTCCGAAAGCTAGTGCTTCCAATTATACCTGTTGGACTATAACCTGGTGTTGTGTGATTTTTAACTTTGTACGCCCCAGTCCAACACCGGCATCTCCAAATCATCAATATAATCAGTCACCTTTTTAAAGCACTCAACTAAATTAATCAGACAGGATCTCCATCTGACAAATACCTCCCTCCCCCCATACACTCTGTACTCCTGAAGACCTTTTAATGCTCAGTACCAACACATATTTCCTTTCTCTTTTTCAAGTTCTAAGTCTCCCGTGACATACAGGGTTTCCCTTGACCTTGTCTTTCAATCTGAGAGGAATACGTTGGCCCTGAATCATCTCTATGCTACGTTTAAAGATTCCCACTCTCCAAATATAATCATACCTGAAGTCATTGCTCCCAGTCTATGTTTGCCACATCCTGTCAAATGATATTGAAATTGGACTTCCTCAAATTTTGACACTAAATTTCTACACTATCCTTATCCCCTTCCTATAATGCCTTTGAAACAGAGATCTTCTGGATAGTGACCATAATCTTTTCCACTGACATTTTAAAAACTTGACTGGCTTCATTCTCTAGGATTAGGTCTAGCACTGCCATATCTCTATTCGGATTACCCACATAATGGCTCAATAAATTGTCTTGGACACGCTGTAAAAATTCCACCCTTTCTAATCCTTCCACATTAAAGTGATCCCAGTTGATGTTAGCAAAATTGAAATCCCCCACTACTATAATACTATTCCCCTTTCCCACTTTTGCTGACATATCTGCTCCTCTGACTGCTGGGAGACCAGTAATATAATCCCAGCGATGTGGTCCCCCTTTTATTTTAATTTCTAAACTCTACATAGATGACCTCATTTGAAGAGCCTTCTTGGTTATTTTATAGATTAGATTACTTACAGCGTGGAAGCAGGTCCTTCAGCCCAACAAGTCCACACCTACCCTCCAAAGAGCAACCCACCCAGACCCATTCCCCTACATTTACCCCTGACTTATGCGCCTAACACTATGGGCAATTTAGTATGGCCAATTCACCTAACATGCACATCTTTGGACGGTGGGAGGAAACCCATGCAGACACGGAGGGGGGGGTGGAGTGTGCAAACTCCACACAGACAGTTGCCTGAGGCAGGGATTGAACCCAGGTCACTGGCGCAGTGAGGCAGCAGTGCTAACCACTGAGCCACCGTGCCTCCCTCCTTGCTGCAGCGATGGTTTTCTTTATCAGTAATGAGGCTGGAAGCATCCCTGGTTTCCCAAGTATTGCAGCAGGAACATTTCACAGGACCAAGTTCTCCAGACCATTGTGATCCTTAACAGCTATAAACAATAAAGTAGGAACAAATTAGTCAACCTTACCCATTACTCACCGAATCAAATTCCTCACTCTCTGATTGTAGTTTGTTAGGAATACAAACCACACAGTTACTACTCACTCAATCCCTAAAGGTGGTTCCTGAACAGGCAACCATCTCACTACTATTTCTCCCTTTTCAGGATGAAGATTTTTTTCACCTGGGACAAGGTCCTCTCCCACAGACTCTGCTCAGAGACTCTGATTCCTACCAATTGTCCCTACAGTGTGGGCTTCCTGTGATGTCACTCTTTGTGCTAGGCCCCCATTCCTGAGCCACAATTTATACCATTAAAAGACCCTACAAACTACAAATCAATCAAAAAACACCTCTTCCCTGAATTCCCACGCTGCCCCAAAATTCCCAAAGTATATCCTGACTGAGGCTGTGCCTCCCTCTGGATGGATTTGAACTCACTTTGTTAGTCTTGTAAAGCTTACTGATCCTGAAGTTTCAACAGTCCTCCCCTTAGCTACAGCTGAGGTGTGTTAAAATGATTCCCACTAGTTAAACTTATTTAAAAAGCACACAACACCAGGTTATAGTCCAACAAGCTTAATTAGAAGCACTAACTTTCGGAGTGCTGCTCCTTCATTAGGTGGTTGTGGAGTACAAGATTGTAAGACACAGAATTTATATCAAAAGTTTACAGTGTGATGTATCTGAAATTATATATTGAAAAAGACCCGGATTGTTTGCTAAGTCTCTCATCTGTCAGAATGACCATGTTGGTTTCAGTTCTTTCATATGTAAAAATGTTTTTTAGAAGTTATATTCTCATGTCGGCCCAGATAACGTATTGAAGGTGTGAGCTTCCCTGTGTGTGACTGTCTGTGCCACAATGGTCAGATGTCAACAGTAGTTAAACTTCAACAGTAGTCAACACCTACTTAGGTTCTAATCAGGCCTCAGATGATTGATTGATAACTATATCTCCATCAAATGAATCAGCGACCTCATTACCGTTTTAAATGGAACACTTATTTTTAAAAGTTTAAACTGGAGAAAGAAAAGAAAGATTTCCTAATTCACGCTGCTCCAAAATCCCTAAAATAAATACTGACTTGGGCTGTACTTCATTCTGATGTGCTCTCTCCTTCCTGATTGTGTGAAGCACCATTTGCAATGCCTCAGATACTGAAACAGTTCATGTCGAAATGCAGCAAGATCTGGATAATATCTAGGTTTGGGTTGACAAGTGCCAGACAATGATTATTTCCAACAGGAGAATGTAACCACTTGCCCTTGACATTCAATGGTGTTACCAGCCCTGAATCCCCACTGTCACTATCCTGTGGGTTAACATTGACTCGTCATATAAATACAGTGGCAACAAGAATAGGTCAGAAGCTAAGAATATTGCAACAAGTAATTCACTTCCTGACTTCCCAAAGCTTGTCCAAAATCTATAAGTTGCAAGTCTGAGTTTAAGTTTGACTTATTATTGTCACATGGACCAAGATACAGTGAAAAGTGTTGTTTTGTGTGCTATACAGGCAGATCATACCATACAACATGCATCAGGGTAGCAGAACAGAGTGCGGTGTTACTCTGTGTCTTACAATCTTATTCTCCACAACCACCTGATGAAGGAGCAGTGCTCTGAAAGCTGGTGCTTCCAAATAAACCTGTTGGACTATAACCTGGTGTTATGTGATTGCAAACAGTGTTACAGCCACAGAGAAGGTGCAAAGAGAGAGATCAGAATTAACATTTCAGAGGTCTGTTTACAAATCTGTTAACAGCAGGGAAGAAGCTATTTCAAAAGTACATGCATTTATACTTTTCTGTCTTCTGCCCGATGGGAGAAGGTGGGACAGAGTATAAGCGGGGTCTTTGATGATGTTGGCCACTTTCCCGAGGCAGTGGGAAGTGTAGATGGAGTCAATGGACGGAAGGCTGGTTCATGTGTTGGACTAGGCTGTGTTCACGACTCTCTGTAGTTTCTTGAGGTCTTGGGAGGAGCAGTTGCCAAAACATGCTGTGATCTATCCAGACAGGATGCTTTCTATAGTGCATCTATAAAAATTGGTAAGAGTCTTTGTGAACATGCCAAATATCCTTAGCCTCCTGAGGAAATAGAGACGTTGTTGTGCTTCCTTAACTGTCATGTCAAGACGGGTGGATCAGATTATTGGTGATCATCACTCCCAGGAATTTGACGCCCTTGACCATCTCCACCTCAGAACCATTGATGCTGACGGGGGCGTGCCCTCCACTCCGCGTTCTGAGGTCAGCTCCTTCATTTTGCTGACATTGATGGAGAGATTGTTGTCTTCTTCACAGCAAGCTGCCTGCGCACTCAATCTCTTTCCTGTATAATACTCCCCACTTGCCTGGATGGGTGCAGCCCCAACAACACTCAAGAAACTTGACACGACCCAGGACAAAGCAGCCCACTTGATTGGTATAGCATCAACAAGCATCTGCCTCCACTGCCAATGCTCAGTAGTGGTAGTGTGCACTATCTAGAAGGTGCACTGCAGAAATTCACCAAAGATCCTTTGACTGCACTTTCCAAACCTTGACCATCTAGAAGGTCAAGGGCAGCAGACAAAAAGAAGAATCAGCACCTGCCAGTTCCTGTGCAAGCCACTCACCACCCTGACTTGGAAATATGTCACTGTTCCTTCAGTGTCACTGGATCAAAATCCTGGAATTCCCTGCCTATGGATATTGTGGGTCTACATCTAGTGCATGGACTGCAGCAGTTCAAGAAGGTGGTTCACCATCACCTTCTCAAGGGGCAACTAGGGACGGGTAACAAATACTTGCCCAGCCAGTGACACCCATGTTCTGCGAATTAATGAAAAAAGAAATTTTGACTGTCATACTCTAAGATACCATGTTTCTATAATTCCCACCTCCTGTTCATGGTCAACTCTTGCTGTAGTTTGTTTGTGATACTCTGATATACCCCACTTATGTACATTATGTCCATGGAGCTCAACTATACCAAGTCTGTGTGTGATACTTTCATTTACTACAGTTTGTGCACAGTTTGCTCATATCATTTGGGTTGTGGACTATTCTGATGTCTGCTATATTTTGCAGAGGTTGAAGTGGATTTTCTCTTTCCCCAGGGTCAGTCATGAGCAGGAATATGTCCTTCCAGTTGATGACTCCTCTCCTGGAAGTTACACAAATTGGATGAAATTCTTTCTTGGAATTAATCGTTATGAATTGTACTCACGCAACAGCAGCGTCGTTGCCCCTTTATTAAAAGAGCTCAGCACCAGCAAGATTGTCCGTGTTGGTAAGGAGGCATTTTGATTTCTCCTTTGTTATTGATGGGATGAGAGCCTCAGTATTCCTAGTGTTTGCTAGTTTTACTTGTATGCTCACTGTTTGTGTTCCTTGTGCAAATACTCCCAGGTCTCTCAACATCAACATTTACAAGTTTTGCATTTACAGCTTTATGTAAAACAAAAAAATTCCTCTTGCATCTCCTTTAAAAATTTCCCTTCTTACCTTAAATCTAATATTAGCCATGGGAACTGTCTAGCCCTTACTAGTGGTATGTCCAGTTCGGTAAATGTGCTATCCCTGAAGAAGGGTTACACCTGAAACATCGACTTCCCCACCTCCTGATGCTGCCTGGCTTACTGTGTTCTTCCAGCCTCCTGCCTGTCTACCTCAGATTCTCCATAGTGGGTCCATCCGACCTACCAGATGCAACATGTGGCAATTATGTGGATCCTCTAGTCAGTTTGTCAGAAAACTAGAAAATAGAATTCATTTAGGATGAGTGTGAAGTAATATGTTTTGGGAAATGCAATGAGGCAGGAAAAGGACATCATGTGGGAGAACACCAAATTATGTGCAGGAACAGAGGGAGTGGAGCGATTGTAACCAAGTCAGCCAGGTGGACCTCACAGAATATGAGTTCCCTGATTAGGGCTGTTAATGTAGTTCAAACAGGGAGCCCTGGCTGACAGACATAAACAGGAGTGTCAGATATCCTGTTCACTCTGAGAGCTGGCTCTGAGGGAGCTGGATCAATGTCAAAGACTCTCCATGTGTAGGTAAACGATGACTTGGTGAGGAGATAGCAGCCTCTATGCAGTTACTTCAGAAATGATTGTTAAAATTCTTTCCTCTCATTCACCACTTTTTCAAGTGTCTTTGGGAAGTGTTTTGAAAGCAAACAGCTTGTTCAATGTCTCTGCCATTTCCTTGTTTTGCACAACTGCGGCCCCAGAGTCCCTCTCTCCAGGACCAGCATTAGCTATACTTAATCTTTCCTGATTTCAATATTTACAAACACTCTTGCTATCTAACTAATTTTCTTTTAACCTTTACATCATTCTTATTGTTAGTTATTCTCCGCTGGTTCATATAATCAGATCACTCTTCTGAACAACACTATTTCAGAATTATAATCTTCCTTTCAGGTTGATAGAGTTGCTTACTTTCTTGTTTAGTCACTGGTCCTTCTCTGCCTGAGTTAAATCACTGCTGAGAGTCATTAAATATCTCTGTCAAAGACACCACATCTCTGCTGTCTCACCTTTTTTTTGTAAACTCATTTTTTCAATCACTTTACCCTCACGATCAACTTTATTCAGATTTAAAACACTGGACTTTAACCCACACTTTTTCACTTCAAGTTGAACACAAAGTTTGATCATGTTATGATTGCTTTCACCCAGGCTTGTTTATCATAGGTTATTGAGTAATCATGTCTCATTCTAAATTCCAGAACAGCCTGTTCCTTAGTTGGCTCACTCAGAAGTTGACCCCAACATACTCACTTATTTTCCAGGCTACATTTGCCAATCTAGTTCACCCAATCTATGTATAGATGAAAGTCATTGATTATTACTGTAGTCTCTTTCTTACAGACCCCAGTTATACCTTCCTGTTGGCACTGCCCTTCAGTGTAACTCCTGACAGGAGGCCTATAAATCGCTCTCATAAGTGACTTGCTGTTTCTTGTCTCTACCCAATTTGATTCTACGTCTTACTTTCTAATTTAGTCCCTATCTGCTCATGGTCCCTCTTTCCTCGTCCTACCTGTATCATTAGGACCATTGTGGATCTTCCCCCTCCCATTCTGAGTTGCTCTCCAGCCCCAAAGGATGTGTCTTCAATGGGAAGGCAAGCTGCTCTCAGCTGAACCGTCTCTCTCTCTCTCTCATTGTTTCCTGCCCCTCAACTATAGCTACATTTCTGTTTAACCAACAGCATTCCCCCCGCTCCCCCCCCCCCCCCCCCCCCCAACTTGATAGGCTTCCTACACCAAGGTGCTATGGTCAGTTTGCTCAACGTTCCTGCAGCCCCTGCTCTTGTCCTCACATGCTGTAAGACCTGAGGCTCTTCCTGTACTTGCTCACTCACAGTTACACCCTCCGGCCCTGAAGTTTTGAGTTGAGACGATGTGACTACTTCCTGGAAGAAAGTGTCTCAGTAACTTTTCACCTCATTGATGCATCGCCATGTCTAAAAACTAGACGCTGCCTCATTAACCTAGAGCCAAAGTCCCTTGAGCTGCTGACACTCAGTGTAGATGTGGTTGCTGTGGGTGACATGGGTGTTTATGATCTCCCACATTCTGCAGCTGCAATGCATCACCTGCCCTACTGCCTTGATGATGTTTTATTAAACTAAGTCCAGAAATGTCATGCAATTGTTAGCTGTAGTTCCTGGGAATTACCCTAATGTCCACTCACATCAAGTCTCCTTTCACTGTTCCAGTTTAATGAATCTCTGAACAGCCCTTGTTATATCATCAGCAGGACACTCGCCCAGCACAGTTTGCTACATCTGGCTGACAGGGACTGTGGGTGAATGGCTGGGTTTGGGCGCACACGCTCAACTGTGTTTTTAGGTGCAGATATTTTTGGTCATGGGTATATATGTGTATGGACAAGGGTCTGGGGATGCATTGGATTAGTGAGTACATTACTTGTGCTGTCCTAGGTCAAATAGCTTCTGTCAGTGTCCAGATTTAGGAGACCAAGGCCTGTAGTGGGTGGGAAGGTGAGCCCAGACCCAGGACAGTGTGTGACCAGGCCCAGGATAGTTTGAAGCCAGGCACAGGATAGTGTGAGGCCAGTTCCAGGACAGTGTGAGGCTAGGCCCAGGATAGTGTGAGTCTAAGCCCAGGACAGTGTGAGGCCATGCCCAGTATAGTTTGAAGCCATGCACAGCATAGTGTGGGGCCAGTTCCAGGACTGTGTGAGGCTAGGCCCAGGATAGTGTGAGTCTAAGCCCAGGACAGTGTGAGGCCAAGCCCAGAACAGTGTGAGGCCAAGCACAGGACAGTGTGAGGCCAGACCCAGGACAGTTTGAAGCCAGGCACAGGATAATGTGAGGCCAGTCCCAGGACAGTGTGAGGCTAGGCCCAGGATAGTATGAGTCTAAGCCCAGGACAGTGTGAGGCCAGGCACAGGATAGTGTGAGGCCAGGCACAGGACAGTGTGAGGTCAGGTCCAGGATAGTGTGAAGCCAAGCCCAGGACAGTGTGAGGCCAGGCACAGGATAGTGTGAGGCCAGGCACAGGACAATGTGAGGCCAGGCCCATAACAGTGTGAGGCCAGGCCCAGGACAGTGTGAGGCCAGGCCCAGGACAGTGTGAGGCCAGGCCCAGGACAATGTGAGGCTAGGCTGAGGACAATGTGAAGCCAGGCCCAGGACAGTGTGAGACCAGGCCCAGGACAATGTGAAGCCAGTCCCAGGACAATGTGAGGCTAGGCTGAGGACAATGTGAAGCCAGGCCCAGGACAGTATGAGGTCAGGTCCAGGATAGTGTGAAGCCAGGCACAGGACAGTGTGAGACCAGGCACAGGACAATGCGAGGCCAGGCCCAGGACAGTGTGAGGCCAGGCCCAGGACAGTGTGAGGTCAGGCCCAGGACAGTGTGAGGCCAGGCCCAGGACAGTGTGAGGTCAGGCCCAGGATAGTGTGAGGCCAGGCCCAGGACAGTGTGAGGCCAGGCCCAGGACAATGTGAGGCTAGGCTGAGGACAATGTGAAGCCAGGCCCAGGACAGTGTGAGACCAGGCCCAGGACAGTGTGAGGCCAGGCCCAAGACATTGTGAGGTCAGGCCCAGGACAGTGTGAGGCCAGGCGTAGGATAGTGTGAGGTCAGGCCCAGGATAGTGTGAGACCAGGCCCAGGACAGTGTGAGGCCAGGCCCAGGACAATGTGAGGCCAGGCCCAGGACAGTGTGAGGCCAGGCCCAGAACAATGTGAAGCCAGGCTGGGATGGGGAGAATGAGTCCTGGCCTTGGGTTAGGATGTGAGGGGGGAATGGGAGCAAAAAGTCACGCCCAAGGGAGAGTGAGGCCTACCAGAGCTGGCGAGCAGTGAGGCCTGATCTTGAGGGGAGTGAGGGACCAGGCCCAGAAATGGGGCCAGGCCTGAGTGGGATTGAGGATGAAAAGTCTGGCTAAAGGAGAGTTAGACCAGATCAGAGAGGAGGTGAGGCTGGGCCTGGGAAGGAGTGGCACAGAGGGGCCAGGCCCAAGGGGAATTAATGCCAGGCTTGGATGGGGGCATGAATGAGGGTTTAAGCCAACATATTGACCACGTATCTATTAAATATTTATTATATATCCACAAACATATGATCAAAGAGTAAAGGTAGGCCACTTGGCCCTTCAAGCCTGCTCCACCATTCAATAAGATCAGGGCTGATCTTGTTTTAACCTCAGCTTTACATTCCTGCATATTGTTGGGATAACATGTTAGCAGATTAGTGCTGCTGGCACTAAACAGGGTAGGGGGTTCTGTAGGGGCAGAGTGCTGCTGGACAATGAGCACTGAATAGGGTAGGGGGTAATGTGTGGATAGAGTCCTATGGACAATGTGTCATGGTTAGCAGCGTTTACAGGAGAGTAATTGCTGAATTTTGTTTCTTCTAGTTCAAAAACGTGGTGGGACCCAGTTGAAGTTGACAATATCGTTGGAGGATTATGGCAAAGCGTTGTTTAAACCAATAAAGTAAGTCACCCTGATGTCAGGCCCTGCCACCCTGATGACATAGAAACATATACTAGGTGCAAGAGTAGGCCATTTGGCCGTTTGAGTTGCACCACCATTCAATACGATCATGGCTGTTCAGTATCCCATTCCCACTTTCTCCCCATACCCCTTGATCCCTTTAGCCACAAGCTCCCTCTGAATATATCAAATAAACTGGCTGCAACAACTTCCTGTGGGAGAGAATTCCACAAACAACCAACTCTCTACGTGAAGAAGTTCTTCCTCATCTCAGTCCGAACAGCTTGCCCCTTATTCTTAGTCCGTGAACTCCTGGTTCTGGACTTCCCCAATATTGGAAACATTCTTCCCACATCCAGCCTGTCCAGTCCCATCAGGATTTTGTTTCTATGAGATGCCCCCCCCCCCCCCCCTCCCATTCTTCTAAATCCCAGTGAGTACGATCCCAGTTGTTCCAGCCTTTCCTCATATATCGGTCCTGCCGTCCCGGGACGCAGTCTGGTGAACCTCCGCTGGGCTCCCTCAACAGCAAGAATATCCCTCCTCAGACTCGGAGACCAAAACTGCACACAATACCCAAGGTGTGGCCTCACCAAGGCCCTGTATAACTGCAGCAAGATATCCTTACTCCGACACTCCAATCCTCTCACTATGAAGGCCAGCATGCCATTAGCTTTCCTCCCTGCCCGCTGCACCTGTGTGTCAGCCTTCAGTAACTGTTCCACCATAACACCCAGGTCTCAAAGCACCTCACCTTTTCCTAAACAACCACCATTCAGATAATAACTGCCTTCCTGTTTTTGCCACCAAAGTGATAACCTCACATTTATCCACATTATATTGTGTTTGCCAAGTATTTGCCCACTCAGCCAGTCTGTCAAAGTCACCCTGCAGCCTCTTAGCATCCTCCTCACAGCCCACACTGCCACCCAGCTTAGTGTCATCTGCACATTTGGAGATGTTGCATTCAATTCCTTTATCCAAATGGTTAATGTATATTGTGAACAGCTGGGATCCCAGCACTGAACCCCACTCATTACTGCCTGCCAGTCTGAAAAGGATCCATTTATTCCAACTCTCTGCTTCCTGTCTGCTAACCAGATCTCTATCCATATCAACACATTACTTCTGATACCATGAGCTTTAATTTTCCTCACTAATCTCTCGCGTGGAACCTTGTCAAAAGCCTTTTGAAAGTCCAGATACCCAACATTTACTGATTCACCCTTGTACCCTACACTGGTCACATCCTCAAAAAATTCCAGAAGATTTGTCGAACATGATTTCTCTTTAGTGAATCCATGCTGACGAGGACCGATTCAGTCATCGCTTTCCAAAGGCTGTTATTACATCCTTAATAATTGACTCCAACATTTTCCCCAGCACGGATGTCAGGCTAACCGGCCTATAATTCCCTGTTTTCTCTCTCCCTCCTTTTTTAAAGAGTGGGGTTACAATAGCTATCCTCCAGTCCATTAGAAGTCATCGAGAAGCGACAGAATGCTGGGAAATGATCACCAATGCACCTGCTATTTCTAGGGCTACTTCCTTAAGTACTCTGGGATGCAAAGTATCAGGCCGTGGGGATTGGGTTTTAATCCCAGCAATTTCCCCAATACCATATCCTGACCAATAAGGATTTCCTTCCATTGTCCTTCTGACCCTCTGTCCCCTAGCATTTCTGGAAGGTTATTGGTGACCTCCTTAGTGAAGACTAATCCAAAGTATTTGTTCAGTCGGTCTGTCAAGAGGCTTGGTTGGCCTGGTCGATGCTGTTGGCCTGAGAACGGACCCCACGTTGTTGTGAAACAGCAAGAGAATGGATGTGGTACACTGAACCTTTGAGAAGGGGCTGGGGCAGATGATAACACTGACTGACCCAGGCAAGACCCACGTTTGACCAGATCCCAAAGTGCAGACAGCCCTGGATAACTAAGGGATAGCCTGGCCCACCAGGACCGAATGGACGTTGAGCTGCTCTGGGTGCAGGTTGCTGGCTGTCCACATGGAGCTGGTTAGAGACAAAAACAACTGCAGCTGCTGGACCTTAAAGTCGACAGGCAGGAGACTGGAGGAACACAGCAAGCCAAGGCAACATCAGGAGATGGAGAAGTCAACGTTTCAGGTGTAACCCTTCTTCATGGAGCTGCCGGAGGTCACCAGCCTGAGCTGGACCAGGGATATTCTGCCCGCAACACCCCCCACACCCCCGCCATCTCGCAGTGTCTCGATGTACCTAATCTCTGAGCCTGTTCGTGTTGATTAATCAGCTTTAATTCCTTCAGACAGACTCGGGAAGAGGAAACCTCTGTTGACCTGTTCTACTTTTCTGATTTTGAACGTCACAATGCGGAGATTGCTGCTTTTCACTTGGACCGGTGAGTGACCAGGAATCCCCTCCACAGCTCTCAGCAACCAGCCAACTCCTGGGCCCGAGGCCTGGTTGACGTGGAGGTGGTCAGTCTGAGGGGAGGAAGAGCTCGGTCCCGGGGGGGGGGGGGGGGGGGGTTCAGTTTGTGAGGGGTGGAAGGGGTTTGTGAGGAGGGCTCTGTCCATGGAGGGAAGAGTCAGTCCGGTGGAGGGGG